>NW_017802680.1:199834-213350 GCF_001625305.1 Branchiostoma belcheri | reverse complement strand
GTTCTGCTTATAATAAACACAGACAATACAGAACAAAGTAACTAAAAAAATAAAAATAAAATAAAATAAGATAATCCCTACCTACCGACCCTAATTTTTTCTGGACTGAAACAGGAAACACAACATTTTTTTTCCTTGGCCTTATCAAGTTCACTGTGCTGTAAAATTAGAAACGTGTTTTGAGTGTATCGTACCAGTACCAGTACCTATATGTATACCTGTCCATGTGTGGCTGTCCCCTTCAGGAGAACTACCTGGTTTCTATATCGTAACAAAGTTAACTGTGCTGAAACATTAGACTTGTGTGTTTGAGTGCAATGATAGCATTTATGTACAAGTCCATGTGATTGTCTATCCCCTTCAGGAGAACTACCTGACTATTTTAAAGATATGTTTTATGAAAGTTTACTGTGCTGTAATGTTAGATGTCCATATTCCCTTCAGGAGAACTACATTGTACCTGGTTTCTATATTTTCTATAACTTATAGTATAAGTTCACTGTGCTGTAAAATTAGAAATGTGTTTTGAGTGTAATGTACCAGTAACTATACATGTCTGTGCTTTTAGGAGAACTACCTGCCTGAAGTACCTGGTTTTAGCCAACATGTTGATGAAGTCAGGGATCAACCCTTTCGACTCACAAGAGGTAACTTCAGCTTCAAAACTTAACAGATGAGAAAGGCTTGTTCTTCAGTTCTGTTTTGAAATTTGTGTGCACAAATAAGACAAAAGCGTTCTTCAAAGATCCATGTAGGTTGACCAGTTTCTCTGGAATTTGCCTAACTCGGATGGATCTATGACTTTTGTAAATCAAGGATTGCATTGTTATGTCCAGCAACAAGCATGATCAATTGTTAACCTTGTAAATGTTTTTTTTTTACAGGCTAAACCATACAAGAATGACCCAGAGATACTGGCAATGACAAATCTAGTTAGGTCAGTACCAGTTTCTTCAATGTTGTGCATTAATGTGCACATCACCTGGTAAAATGCTTTATGTTGTAACTTCTAATAGTTCAGTTTACTGGAAATTTTCGGGACTGACTGTCCCCTTAGCTGCTAGAATGACAATGATTTTTCCATTTTCTGTTTCAGTGCCTACCAGAATAACGACATTAATGAGTTTGAGAAGATTCTCAAGACAAATAGGTGAGTGCAAAACCTACTGTTTACTATTTACATCTCCAGAGGATACCTGTAAATCACAGATTTTAGGTCATCAAATCTGCCTGTTAGGTCACTTGCTACCAGCACAGGTTGAAGCCACTGCAGTTAGTTAATTAGTTAGTTTTTGCACTACAAATGAAGTCACAATTTCCAGCTGCTGTTCATCGTCCCTTACTGTTGACTTTGTTTTGTGTTGCAGGAAGAACATTATGGATGATCCCTTCATCAGAGAACATATTGAAGGTAAGACTTTACTATGACGTGTGTAAGTTGTGTGCTATAACTAGTGTACATGCAGGCTTTGCAGGCATTGACATGTTTTTGCTTTGAAAACATGTGTTGACTTGTACCACATAATATGGTTCATAGATTTTTACTGTATAGAGTTAAAACTTTTGATCCAACACCAAATGAGTTCTCTCACCTAGAGCTTTCGACCAGTCACTCTGGTCTTCCTCAGTAGACTGACCCAGTGAGGCTTGTCACGTGGCTTCTTTGAAGTGTGACGTCAACACTGGGTCAAAGGTATCTGGTCAAAAGCTCTAGGTGAGAGAACTTTTTTGTGTTGGACCAAAAGTTTTAACTCTCGAAACATGTAACTACCAACACAGAGAAGTCATTTCATTGTGTTCAGATGTGTACTTGTTGCTAATAAAGAAGTTATTTTTCTACCAGACCTGCTGAGGAACATCAGAACACAAGTCCTTATCAAGCTTATAAAACCCTACACTAGGATCCATATACCATTCATTGCTAAGGTAAGACATATATATGGAATTATGTAAGAACAATAGAAGGCTGGGACTTGACTTACTTCCGTAGACCTTAATATTAATCATTCTGGTCATCTTTGGATAGTAACTTCCTTTTGATCTAAAGAAACATCAAATTTGGACAGACCATCTATTGGATAAACTTTCTTCTCCAATATTTGATACTTCTTTCCCAAAGGAAGTTTGAACAATATGTAAAGAGCTAGATGTAATAGGTTGAAACAATAATTATCTATTTATGCTACATGTTTGTAAAATAGCCATGTCAAGGCTGGAAATACCGGGTGCAAGTGCACCTTATAATTAGTGCACCCAGATTTGGAGCTGTGTACCCAATTTTTTTTTGTTGGTGGACCATTATATTCTTACACATGTAAAGATGTTAAATGTATAAGTTACAGCATATTCTTAACATCTACATGTAAGTGTCAGAAAAAATAATACAATCATTGTTATACATGTAGTACTTTTCTTGAAATGAAACATGATTATAATTTCTGCTGACATTCTACTTACTAGTATTTTATCTTATAATTATATGTGGTGCACCTAAAATATTTCTGTGCACCTAATTTTTTAGGTTGGGTGCACCAGTGCACCTACATTGTATTCCCAAAATGAATGTCAAGCCCTGCATGTGTTAATCTGTACCTGATGAATGAGTGGGCAATTATGTGACTGAAACTGTTCTTGTGTTGCCAGGAGCTCAACATAGATGTTAGTGAAGTGGAGAGTTTGCTGGTGTCATGCATTTTAGACAGGTCAGTAGTCTGCACTGTGCATCTACACTCACTCTCAGGACTGCGAGAACTGTTGTTATCTGCTTATAAACTGCTGGGAACCTATTTTTATTTGCTAACTGTCTTTGTGATGCAAGCAGTAAGCATTACATTTCAATTTTGACTTGCTTTGACTAATCTTTGGTTGTGGTTACTTTTTTTTTACAGTAACTTCTAGTTAGAATTATGCAAAGTTCTTTGCTGGTGCAATGATTATTCTGTGATTGTCAGTAGTTTGCTGGTGTGATGGTTATTCTATGATTGAGTTGTTTGTTAATGATTCAGTGATTGAGAGTACATTTTACCTGTAGTTTGTGTGTGATGAAAAATGGTGTAATGAGTAGTTCCTTGGTTGTTGGTGTAATGTTGAGTGCCTAACCCGTGTTCCTCTGCGTTTCCCTGCAGTACAATAAACGGGCGTATAGACCAGGTGAATCAGCTGCTAGAGTTGGACCGCAGTACGCACGGGGCTGCCAGATACACGGCACTCGACAGATGGAGTGAACAGATCCAGTCCTTGCATCAATCCATTGCTAACAAAATGGCATAGAGACTCTCCCGGCCACCCCCACCTATACAGCAGAGTGGACTGTTCCATCCATACCCACAGCAAAAGTGTAGCGGTCCGAAGTGCTTCGCACAAAGATTGTTTAACTCCTGCTTCTCCGATGAGGACTGATAGACACGATGTTGTTCCGACGAACCATTTGTTGTTGCTGCCACTGCATGACTGTGGTGCATTAAAGTCTGTACATTCGATGGGTGGGCGGAATGTCCTAGTAAGGGCAGGGGAGATCATATGTGTGGGTTCCTCGTAGCTTTTTATCAGCGTCTTCTTGTGTAAAACAGACTCCTCTCTTCTGGTTTGGTTCTGGACCTTCTTTGTAAAATTACGTCTACATGATTATCCACTGTATATTTCAAGTCGCAAGTCCCCACATAAGATTCTGTCATTGTGTTGAACATGATGAAATGTTAGTTTTGTCCAGGACTTCTCAGTTGCCTCAGCATTAAGTGGAATGTTTGTGTCTTACCTTATAACAGAAGGCTCGTGGGGTTGTACAAAATTGTACATGTACACACACGTACCACGGTACCAGTTCCCAGCACAAATGTACCCTCTCTTTCTGTGCTCCATGTATGTTTACTTACCATTTTCTGCTCTATTCTTTATGCTGAAGAAGAGATTTTTTTAAACGCAATTCTCAACTGAAAGTAGACACTGTGGGTTTTGTTATAATAATTAGTTTTGGCCAGTTCCTCTCTGTTGACATTACTTACCACTAGGGCTGTTTGTAGACTGGCATTTGTGATTTCAGATCCAGAATGTTGCTCTGTTCTCCTGTTTTGTAAAGATGGGATAAAGTATATGGATGTAGTACAGGAATAATGACTGTAAACAAGAGAAAATAAAAGGTTCTGAGCACCAGAATGTTCCCAACATCTGTGAATAGTTTCATCAGGTTGGTAAGACACTGAGTAAAGAGACTCTTTTTACACAACCAAGTCTTTTATTCAGCCGAGTCTTTCATTCAGCCGACGTTTCGGTGACCGTCTGTCACCTTCCTCAGGGCAATTCTGACTGGTTCACATTGCACTGCAGCACAGGTGTCGCTGCTACAGATGCATCCCCAATGTGAACCAGTCAGAATTGCCCCGAGGAAGGTGACAGACGGTCAACGAAACGTCGGCTGAATAAAAGACTTGGTTGTGTAAAAAGAGTCTCTTTACTCAGTGTTCCCAACAGTTTGTTGCTTCCCAAGGCCCGCATGTTGATACAGGAATGTGGGCATCACCACTTCTCTTACTGTAGTTTCTAAGCAATTCCTTTTTGTATCTCATAACAAGTGAGAGAATTTCAGAAGAGGGCCTCATATCCGGATCTACAGTTTTGCAAAGTTCATTTGAAAACTCCCACATAATTCACACATTTGCTGCAAAGTAAACCAAAAAAGCCAGTACTGTGCTTTGCCATACTTACATGTTTCTACTGTCTTTTCTATGAAATAAGAGATGATATCAGCATGTCTGTTATCAAAGAGTTTTCTGCTGAAATCTCCGTATATGGACTACCCATCTGCCCTCATCTGACATGCACCGTTTTTGCCACAAGAAGTAATTAAATGCTATCATGAAAGTTCATCTGTGTTGGTTGTTACATGTTTGAAGTTAAAACTTTTGTTCCAACACAAAAAATTCTGTCACCAAGAGCTTTTGATCACCTTACATTGAACCACGACGGGGGGCGACATCGTCTACCAGATACCTTTGACCCAGTGTTGATGTCACAAAGAAGCCATGTGACAAGCCTCACTGGGTCAGTCTACTGAGGAAGACCAGAGTGACTGGTCGAAAGCTCTTGGTGAGAGAACTTTTTGGGTTGGATCAAAAGTTTTAACTTCAAACAAATAATTAAATGTTCTCTAATTAAACACATGGCAACAATGGAAGCAGTGGAATGTTCTGCTCGGAAATTGGATGAAAAATTATCATGTGAGGGCTTTTTACTGTTCTACCATCGAACTTGGTACATCATAGACGTAATGTTTCTTTGAGCAAAACCAGTGATATTGTTGGTTAGCCTCTACCAGGCTTTGGGAGGAGGCTGGAAAGAGTAGAAATTGGCCAAATAGAGAGAGATAACATGCTGGGGGTGTTGGTCCACTAGAGTCCTTTTTGCTGCACCCAACTCGCCTGGCATATTATCTCTGTATTTGGCCAATTTCTACTCTTCCCAGCCACCTCCCGAAGCCTGGTAGAGGCTATTGTTGGTCACTTTCTGTCTCTTCAACTGGAGTGCAAACAAATGTCGGCATCACAACTCTTATTTGCAGCCAATAAAACAAATTTGTAGCCCGACTTACTGGTTGTGTCAGTAACCTTGGCCTTGTTGAAATGTTTTTGTCTTTGAAAGCTAAGTTACTACAAATCCCCTGTCATGTTTTAAATTAGATATATCCTTGTTACAACACAGCGTTTGCCAGATGTGACGTTGGTGTTTAGAATTACTAGTATGATTGTTCCAGTTACTATAGAGATACAGCAGCCCAGAAAAGAACAAGAAACAGCCATGCCTTCAAATATCAGAGTTATCAACTAAGAATTGGGGTATTCAAAAACTTTATTCCCCCAGAACTTGGAATGGTCATTTTGAGTGAAGTGAGGAAAGTCGTGTTAAGGGCACAGGATCAGTGACAGGGTCGGGTTTGAACCCGGGACCTCTTGGTTCCGAGCCGAACATGCTACCGCTACGCCACACAACCCCATTTCCATACTTCATCAAACTTGACTGCTCCAGTATATAAAGTCAATGCCTGGAATGTTCGACTTGTCTGTATAAAATTGTCAAGAAAAGAAAGTGCATTTCATTAAAAGAAGCTGGAACATTGGAGAAGGAAAATCAGCAGCTTAAAGCAATGACAAGGAAGCAACAGTCGGTTTCCATTTTATGTCCATCTGGAGTAGCCTCTACCGGGCTTCGGGAGATGGTTGGAAGGAGTAGAAATCGGTCAAATAGAGCATGGAGTTAAAAGACTACCTAGTACCTCCATGAATAGAGAGATAACACGCCGAGGGAGTTGGTCCTCTAGAGAGAACATTTTGCCGCTCCCATGTTACCTCTTTATATGACCGATTTCTACTCTTTCCAGCCGTCTCCCGAAGCCTGGTAGAGGCTACGATTTCTACTCTTTCCAGCCACCTCCCGGAGCCTAGTAGAGGCTACAATTTCTACTCTTTCCAGCTGTCTCCCGAAGCCTGGTAGAGGCTAACTCTTTCCAGCCGCCTCCCGAAGCCTGGTACAGGCTAACTCTTTCCAGCCGTCTCCCGAAGCCTGGTAGAGGCTACGCCTGCAGGGCTGGTTTCTGTTTTTAAATCCCCCGCCTTTTCTGACGCATGCCGGGAAATACGCAATTGTCCCTAGAGGGTCTGGGGTAATCGATCACTTAGTTGAAGCCCAGATCCAACATGGCGGCTGGCGGAAGTAAGTTGGAGTAGTTGATGATCAACAGGGCGAAAATCATTTTTTCCCGGCCATCCCCAGATTTCCCGGGGACAGACTCAGCTCCCGGAGGCCCGTCTGTGAGCGCTGGATCAGCGGCGGGCCGAAACTAGCCGCTCCGACTGCAGAGGAGCTCCGAATCGGCCGCTGGCTTTTGGGGTGACCGACGGGGCCAGATATCGTCCACTTCCTGGTTTGGGTGGAAGTTTTGCGGGGACGGCAGTTCCCAGTGGAACGTCGGAAACTTGCGCCTCCTCTGCTCATCTCCAGGTAAGCTCAGGCCGTCACAAGCGCTGCAAGGTTTGGTAGAATTATCCTGATTCAGGGCGACGCGTTTTAGCAGCGGAGAGAAATTACTTGGGCAAATACTCGGGGGGTTCATTTTGGTATCTTCCAGATGTTGCAGGGTTGGGAGGGGCGGAAAGCACGAGGGGGAGGGTCAACAAAAAATAAACCTGCATCAAACGTAACGTTTCCTCCGCGTGGTGATAACAGTGGCACTGTGCAACTACAGTGGCTGTAGATGGAGCAAGGTGGCGGAAAGGGTTTGCTCGTTTACCGACGAGGAAATCGTACAAAACGAGTTTCACGTTACAGATTTTGGAAAGCAGAACAACTATCAAACTTCAAGATATACAAATCAAATCAAATCAACTTTATTGCTCAACAACTGTAGCTGGTACAATGTATGGCAACGAAACAACAATGGTACATACATAAACTTAAATACTAAGGTATAATTCTAACGAGCTAGTCCATAATGATACTAAAGCTAATCTATTGTGTTTTCTTAGACATGACGATGTACTGCTGAGGTTCTGTAAATCTGAATGAGTTTATTTGTCAAGCAGAGAGGGCTTCAAGTTCAACTGACAGGGGACAGAATCATGTTGCTTTTGTTGACAATGATAGTTTTTATATCTCAACATGGTTGTTGTGAATAAAAACAATCAGTACAGTCCCCATTAATTATGATTATCATTATCAAAATTATCTGACAATAGGAAATTAGGATATAGTTTTAAAAAAATACCAGACTCTTTTGCCAGATAGCTTTGTGACAACTGTCAGGAAAGATGAAGGAATGTATTTTTCTTTTACGAACTGAAAAACTAAAGCGACCAAGGTCAGTACCCAGCTGCCAAGAAGCGTGAATGAAAACTATGCCCACCGGCACCCAGTGGATAGGCTATATAGGGAGTTTTCATACAGGCAGGGTTGGAATCCTGACATTGTGCCTACGGGAAAGGCACTTACATGGATTTTCTCACTCACCTCAGGTGAAAAATTGAGTTCCGTATACTAGTTAAACTTAAAGTTAAACTTTAAAGGGGTCTCCCCAGAAATTTTTAGGGGAGAGGTGCTCCCTAATTGGTTGATGTCGCAAAAAAAAAAAAATCAGCGAATTTTCATAGATGTACTAAGAGAAAACCCTAAATTTGAGTAATTTGTGAGAGGTGCTAGGATTTTGGGGAGAGGAGGAGGCACTTAAGGTGGTTTACATTGTCATGCACAATTGCACAAAATTACTTTGTAAGTGGTACATAAAATGTTGTTAACCTAAACTTTGTAAAATTCTAACAATGATAGTATCAATGTCAAAAGTATTGATACTTAGGCTAGTTAAGCTTGCATTGCATACCATATTTTCTAGCAATAAATTGTACTAGCATACTTAATTTCTTTTTTTTACTTTGGCTAGTGATCCAAGTTCATCCATACAGTAACAGTTTAACAAAGTAAAACTTGCATGAGGACACTTATATTGAATTTCAATATCAATGTTGCCTTGTTAAACTGATTGTACAATGTTTCATCTCTCAGGTGTCAGATCATGGATCTAGAAAAGGTTGATTAGCTCTAAAAAAAGTATGTACTTGCTGGGATTCATTAAAAAAAGGCTAGGGTAAATGGCAGGTTTTCCTAGGGTTGGTCGGGAAACAGGAAACACAACATTTTTTTTCCTAGGCCCTACAGGTTACTGACAGGTTAGTGGCACACGTACTGTTGTCACATTTGGCTCACAGGAAATCCTTGTTTGCTGGGCAGAACTTGTGGAAGTTCTCACCTCAGGAATATCATGGTCTGGTCTGCACACGGACGCCGCACCAAATTTTAATGTAGTTTCTTCTTTCTTAATATTCTTTAATATAACTCTGAACTGAAAGACCAAAATACAGTGTGTTATTTTTGACCCAATATTTTGGTATGATTGAAAATGAGTCAATTTGCATGAGAGTAAATCTGAGTTTAAGGAGGATATTAGTCTGGTGTTTAGGGAAGTGGCCTTGTCCCTAGCAGGGAGGTGATGAACACACCGTTCCCTGAGCCATGCATCACAGGGCTGGAAATACTGGGTGCATGTGCACCTTAGTGCACCCAAATTTGCAGCTGTGCACCCAATTTTTTTCTCCCAAATATTTTCATAGGTTTAATGCATGTAACGTTAAAGATATTAAATATCTTAACATCTAAGTGTACTAATAATGGTACTTTCCTTGAAATGACATATAATCATAGACTAGTTTTTATAGACATTCTACTTATTTTATCTTATATGGTGCACCTAAAATATATTTTGTGCACCCAATTTTTTAGGTTGGGTGCACTTGAGTGCATGTGCACCTATTCCCAAAAATGAATTTCGAGCCCTGCATCAGAAGGTGTTGCCCTGGATGATGGATTGATTGTTTCCTGAGCCAAGGCCAAGTTTCCCTGCAGATAAGGCATGACTTAAGCTCCAGCTGTAAATAGGGTATGATACATGATGATGATTAATGATGGGAACATGCCATATTATATATGGTCACGTTAAGATTGCTTTATCATGTTTGGTTTGGTTTTTATAGATCTCCAATCTCCATTAGTGAATACGTTTTCCACTATTCTTCCTGGAGTCCAATTAAAACATACAAAATATATTATAACAATGGAATGTAATGAAATAGAATTAACAGAAGACTAACGCAAACTGGACTGAAAATGACGTTAGCAATCAAATTAATATTAATCAACTGTACAAAACAAAAGGTTATCCAACCAAATACAAATATCAAGTAGATAAAGGCTTTACAATGTATGTGCATCTGGATGTGACATACAATATAATAATTGTACTTCCTATCTGCAGGCCCTGAGGGGCAATGTGGCTAGAGAAGTAGATCAACATATTACTACATTAATCATTATTTTGCAATGCAGATTAGAAGCTTTAAAGTAAGTCAGTCTGGAAGAGAGTAGGGCATATCACTACTTACATGTATCAGTGCAACTTTATTTCAGTGATTGAATGGCCTGTCCATCAGTACTAGTATATAGTCTAGCTCAGTGCTTACTGTTAACAGGTTCCTCCAAGCTTTGGTTATAGCCAATGCCCTGAGGCCAACCTGAAGACTGAATATCATCATTACAATGCCAGACTTGTTATGCAACACTGATTTCTCCATAGTTCAGGACTTTGCAGAATTGCAGAGAGCTTTAGAGTTCAGCAGGAAAGGATCATGGCAAGGAAACTAACCACAGACTGTGTTCCTCTGTAGATTGGGAGAAGTCTGTGGTGCTGACTGTGGTGCTGTTTGTGATAGTCAGATTACTGGAAGATCCTCCATGCTTAATTCTTAGACTGTGTTTTTCTATCTGCAGGTTGTGAGAAAACTGTTGTGCTGACATTATGTTTGTTTGTTTGTTTGTTTGTTTAATACCATACTGTGTTTTTCTGCAGGTTGTGAGAAAACTGTGGTGCTGACATTTCTACACTGGTCTGGCAGCCATGTCAGGGGTAAGTATTCTGAATCAGTTATACGTACTATGGGGGGGGGGGTATATGACAACTAATGGTAATAAAAGATTAGCCACAAAAGATAATGTTATTACAGCCAATGTTACCTCAGGGCTGTAAAGAACTTTACACGTCAAATACAAATAAACCAAACTATCTACATGTGTAACCTGAATGTGTCACTCTAGAGCCTTTGATAATAGCTGTTTCACTCCTTCACATATAGCTAGAACTACTAGTAACCCTATTCCAACACAAGGATTACACAGAGATCAAATTTTCAATGATCTTCTTCAGGATAAAAACTGACCAATCACTTTAAAACAGACACGTGACCTTATTCACACCAGACTTTACTGTGCCCCCTGTACTTTAGAGTAGCGTGCATAGTCCAGTGGTTAGCGATCTTGCCACTGGACTAAGAGGTTGGGAGTTCGAATCCCAGCTGATGTTGCTCACCCAACATGCACGCTACTGTTTATGATCGCAGTCCTTAGGACGGAACGTTAAGCCTGTTCATTGTGCTTGACGAAAAGAGCTAGGGGAATTTCCCCGGTACAATGAACCTGTAAATACTGTAAAGTAGATAGCGTCTGTCTTCTCTGTCACGACTAGTGGAAGATTAGCTCTTCAGTGAGCTAAACTGGTTCGAGATCTTTTTCACTTTCTTTCTTCCCCCCCTTGTGTTGGAATAAAGTTCAACATTTTACTATGATTACTACCAGCACAGATGAACGTCTATGATAGCACTAACCCTGTCCTGTTTCTAACCCACTAGGGTAGTTGGGTGCCCGGCACCGAGTGTCTGGCTAAATACAACTTCCTGGGAAACAGTCAGGACGATCTACCGTTCAACAAGGGAGAGATTCTTACCATTGTTAAAAGTACTAGGGTGAGTTATCATATCATATGCATCATAATTTTTATCATATCTATATACATATAAATTATCTACCATTCGTTCAACAAGGAAGAGATATCATTGTAAAAAGTACAAGGGTGAGTTATTATATCATATCATATCATATCTATATAGTATTAAATATAAATTACCTACCGTCCAACAAGGGAGAGATAATCACCATTGTTAAAAGTACTAGGGTGAGTTATCATATCATAATATAATTATCATATCACATCATATATCATATCACATCATATATCATATCATATCTAAATAATATTAAATATAAATTACCTACCATTCAACAAGGGAGAGATTCTTACCATTGTTAAAAGTACTAGGGTGAGTTATCATATCATATCATATCATATCATATCATATCATATACATATAAATTACCTACCATTCAACAAGGGAGAGATTCCTACCATTGTTAAAAGTACTTGGGTGAGTTATTATATCATATCATATATATTATAAAATCATATCTACATGTATATACATATAAATTACCTACCATTCAACAAGGGAGAGATACCATTGTAAAAAGTATACTAGGGTGAGTTATCATATCATATCATATATCATATCATATATCATATCATATACATATAAATTACCTACCATTCAACAAGGGAGAGATACCATTGTAAAAAGTACTAGGGTGAGTATATAATATGTAGTATAATCACCTACCTTTATTCAACGAGGGAAAGATATAATTATTAAAAGTACAATGGTTGAGTTGTCAAGATATCTTCATCAGAGCAGAAAACCTCTAAGACAGTGCATGCACTCATGTTCAGAATTATTACTCAAAATTATGATTCATGAATTTCTGAAAATATGATCATCATCTGCTGAGACGATAGATGACCTTGACACTGAATTGGTGAAGAGATGTATGACCTTGAACAGTCTTGTACAAGCCCCGGCATGTATGTTCCTAATAAGGTCATATATAATCTTAACTTCTGGTCCATATTTATTATTTAGGAAAGCAGTTTTGTCTCCAGGCATAGTTATTAGACTCCTTGTGTCTCTATTTCTCACCTAATGGACTAAAATACTACTTTGCTTTTCAACTTTTTTAAACCTATATGTAAGTTACATTGTAGATTGTAGTTTTAGACAGATCACACAAAAGACAAAAAATCACACCATGTAAATATCCCCACCTATATGTTTCTATTTTACTAAGTTGTAATGTACCTCCAACTCCAAGGTAGCAAGTATATGGAAAAACGATGCGGGCATGTTCATGCTCATTAATGTTACTTGTGAAAGACTCGACTCTGAACAAGAGATACTGAGAACTTATGAAGTATTGATTAGCTATTTTATTGATTAATTATCAAATATCTGACAGATTATTTTGTTCCCCTGCAGGACCCGAACTGGTACCGTGCGAGAACGCAGGACGGTCGGGAGGGGATGATTCCCGCAAACTACGTACAGAAACGGGAGGTCGTCAAACTCAACGCCATGCCGTAAGTGCAGTTGTACAACCCTGCCATCTTACCTAGGAAACTGTGTCAGAGTTTTCACTTTGTAAAGTTAACCCATGAACTTATTCCGTAGCAGGTTGGAGAAGTCCTGACAAAACTGAAAACTTAAGGCAAAATGCTGCCCAGGGATATGTCGGAGTTTACTTGTTCTTGGGAGGTTGGAATTGGTATAAAAATTCGAAGAGACGTAGTGAGAGTGAGAATGAATGAAGTTTAAGAAAAACACAGAAAACAATACTTTAATTCTGATAACCTGGAATAAAAACTGCTCCAAATGACAAGACTTGTCTCAAGATGTGTTAGTATACATTCAACTTTTCCCTGTAAAATGTCTGAATTTCTAAGGAAATAAGTTTCTTGGCCAAGTCAGCAGTGACAGGATGTTCAGTGTCTGGAGAAAGTTTTTGTATTTCCGTCAGTCAGACATGAGGTCAGGCTACATGTTACTATAGTATGAATGCTGGTTGCAGAGTACATTTGTGTACATGTGGGTCCTGGCATGAAGGTTTCCTTCTATCTAGCCTGCCTCAGGGCAAAGCACTTGTACTTGTAGTCATTAAGTTAACTTGTGATACCCAGTTTTAGATTACACTGCTTGGGGGGGGG
>NW_017802680.1:193721-199805 GCF_001625305.1 Branchiostoma belcheri | reverse complement strand
CCCCCCCCCTCTGCATGATGGAATGTTCCTGGTGAGAGAGAGTGAGGGGTTGGGTCTAGTATGATTTGTTGATGGTGTTTAATTGACTATTTTGTCCTTTATCCTATAGCTGGTGTCCATGGGAATGTTCCATGTGAAAGAGTTAGGGTTAGGGGTTAAGTTTAGGTATAATTTGTTGATGGTGTACTATAGATTATTCTGTCCTTTCTCCCGTAGCTGGTTCCATGGTAAGATCACCAGAGAGCAGGCAGAGTCTTTACTGAACCCCCCACACGATGGAATGTTCCATGTTAGGGAGGGTTAGGGTTAACTTAACGGTTTTCTGTCCTTTCTCCCGTAGCTGGTTCCATGGTAAGATCACCAGAGAGCAGGCCGAGTCTTTACTGAACCCCCCACATGATGGAATGTTCCTGGTGAGAGAAAGTACAAACTACCCCGGCGACTACACACTGTGTGTCAGCTTCAGCAGTAAGGTCAGTGTTATTTTTTTTTATTACCTCCGGGGAAGGAGATATCCTTCCGCGAGGAGGTTTTACTATGGTTCGAAACATTTCTGTCAGCAGCTGTTTCTCGCGATCGGCTGGACAGATTTGTCTGTGGTTCGGTATACGTATTGCTATCGGGCTGCAGATGATGCAGAACGTTTTTGTTTAATTGCATATGTGTTTATGGGTGTCGAAATAAAAGGTTTTTAAGTGCTCCGGACACCCCCGCCATGCTGAAAATGGTAATTACCATGTTGTTAAGGAATGGGGCGGTTGCAGTTTTGGGTCTTAGCATTCAAAAGGGGTCAAACAGAGGGGTGTCTGGTTCCGATAAAAATTTTGGGTGACAGCGCAGCAATGACGGCGCGGGATGACGGCGGGGGTAATGGCGCGGGTGACGGTGCAGGCTGTCAGACTGTGAGACACGTTAATCAACAGTCCATACCGAACCAACCGTCAGTAGCCATCAAACACATACAAACATATTACGCACATAACTTTCATACTACACACAAACAAATAACCTAAACCAATAGAACACAAAAAAAAACGGAGGTTTGAAATCTACGATTTCCCTTGTTTTTATTTTATGGATATTTACCACATTTGTGGAAGGATTGACATAACAGGTGACTATCACCTCTTCAAGATGTCAAACCTGAGACCAGACTAAGGTTTGAACCACTCACACCGGGAAGGTCCCCTACTCTTTTCGATAAGTGTGGCGGGTTTTTTAACGTGCGTGAAGTGTCACTCTCCCAAACACGGGACCTCCTATTCAAGGGACGTCCCTATAGCTAGCCGTAGCTAGGTACTTATTTACACCTGAGTAAAGCGAGGAAATTCGCGTGAGTAAATGCCTTTCCCAAGGGCACAAGATCATTGACACCAGGCAGGATTCAAACTCGAGTGATTTTGCACATATTTCTCAAATTGCATGTAAAATATTTGCCAACATGCAATTTTGTACATGCCATGGGTTTACATGTAGATCCGCACTTTTAAGTGGTCATTTGTAGAAAGTATTTATAAGAACTGCAGAACAAAATTTGACATTCTGCAGTATATAAAGTTAAGAGAACTCTGAAAAAAAATTATTTCTCCCCCTGAAGGTGGAGCACTACAGGGTGATCTTCAAGAACAACAGGCTCACCATCGACGAGGAAATAGACTTTGAGAACCTGACAAAACTGGTCGAGGTTTGTTAACTTTTGTTTCCTTTCCGTGATGTATACTTTGCGAAATGTAATGTACAATAGTCAATAAGAAACAGGAAGGTATTGATAGTGTATCCCATCTAGCAGTAGTTTATCCTCAGTGTTTACAAGGTTACAAGTAACATGTGCGTATGCAGGTAAGTGTTTTGTGCAGGTATTTCAGATGTCTACCTGCACCAGTCTATGTACATGTATGGGGGATATATATTATAAGTCCACAGGGAATTTTTTACTACAATATGTAGTGATGGCTAATGCCAAGAGTAGATGTAATCATTATGGTTTCTTATCATTTTCTACTTTTTTTCATACATAATGAGGGTCAAACAAACAAACAAACAAAAAGGAGCACCATCTCTGTGGTAACGCATTCTGGAAAAGCACAGTGCATGTTGGACTTGTGTTTTAACTTCTGCTCTAAAGTTGATGCCAAATTTATTCCCTGTTGATGCAGCATTATGAGAAGGATGCTGACGGCCTGTGCACCACACTAAAGAAGCCCGTGCCTAAGAAGGGAGGACAGGGCTTCTCAGTCGACTCACAGGCTTTTAAGGACGGTGAGTTTTCTGTGATTTCATCCCCACACCTGGGTCTCTGTAGTCAGGCAGTAGATACAGCCTGCAGATGATGTATAATCATAATGAAAGCTCATCTGTGTTGGTAGTTACAAGAGTTAAAACTTGAGATCCAACATAAAGAAGTTGGATCCATGCTAACCCTGGTCCCCCCCCCCCTGGCAGGTATCAACAAGTTTACAAAGAAGCTGAATACTCGAACCATCCAGTACAATCTGTGCTAAACTGTTCATTGTCCAGTAATGAGGGCTAGCCCTTTATGATAGCCTCTGGCTAAATGGGCAGTCCTGGCTGTATATCTGTTTAAAGTTAAAACTTTTGATCCAGCACAAAGAAGTTCTCTGACTTAGAGCTTTCGACCAGTCACTCTGGTCTTCCTCAGTAGACTGACCCAGTGAGGCTTGTCACGTGGCTTCTTTGAAGTGTGACGTCAACACTGGGTCAAAGGTATCTGGTAGAGAATGTCGGCCCCCGTCGCGGTGAAAGAACTTCTTTGTGTTGGTTTTACAGTTTTATTAACTTTAAGCATGATGTATAATTAATAGTATGGTTCAAGTCAAGCTGTAGGGTGGTTAGGTTTGAGTTTGAGAGTGGAGTAATGATAAAACTAATAATTTGAGTCTTTAGTCAATTATCATAAATGCTAATTTGTTCCTGTTCTCATTTCAGCTGGGTGGGCCATCAACAGGCATGAAGTGGAGCTAGGCAAGTCTCTGGGGAAGGGAGAGTTCGGAGGTAGGAATCTTTCATACTTACTCTTACTCACAGCTTCTGTGTTACTGATTCACTGATAGCTCTAAGCTCTGGGGAAGGGGGAGTTCGGAGGTAAGATTCTGTCTTAATTACCTACTCTTACTCTACTGTCAGTGTTACTGATTCACTCATAGCTTAGCTCTGGGGAAGGGAGAGTTCGGAGGTAGGAATCTTTCGTACTTACTCTTACTCACAGCTTCTGTGTTACTGATTCACTCACTTACTCATAGCTTAGCTCTGGGGAGTTAAGTTTAAGTTAACTACTCTTACTCACCTACTTTTTCTCATAACTTCTGTCTTAGCTTGGGGAATGGGGAATTCCCAGACTGTTGCTATCGTGTTATTTCTGACCAGTAGTGTACAATAATGTTGTTTTCAGATGTAATCCAGGGTGTGTACCGGGGCAGACTTGTTGGTGTAGTGATGCTGATGTTGTTGCTATGATGATGATGATGATGATGATGATGATGATGAGGATGAGGATGTTGTTGCTATGTTACAGATGTAATCCAGGGTGTGTACCGGGGCAGACTTGTTGGTGTAGTGATGATGATGATGATGCTGATGTTGTTGCTATGATGATGATGATGATGATGATGATGATGATGATGTTGCTATGTTACAGATGTAATCCAGGGTGTGTACCGGGGCAGACTTGTTGCTGTAGTGATGAGGATGAGGATGCTGATGTTGTTGCTATGATGATGATGATGATGATGATGATGATGATGAGGAGGATGATGTTGCTATGTTACAGATGTAATCCAGGGTGTGTACCGGGGCAGACTTGTTGGTGTAGTGATGATGATGATGATGATGCTGATGTTGTTGCTATGATGATGATGATGATGATGATGATGAGGATGCTGATGATGTTGCTATGTTACAGATGTAATCCAGGTGTGTACGGGGCAGACTTGTTGCCATCAAGTCGCTGAAGGACACCAGTAAAGCTGCACAGCAGTTCCTGGCCGAGGCCTCCGTCATGACGTGAGTTTTTATCACTAAATCATGATTGGTAGAGGTGAATAAACCATGTGAGTTAGTCATGTCTCGGATTTGTTCTCTGTGCTCAGGGCTTGTTCCCAAAATTTAAAGTTCTGCCTTTATGAAGGTTAGTGACGCATCCTTAGATTATTGTTGTTGATGACAAGTTTGTTGTTTCCCCCGTGGCAGGGCGGTTTCCCATCCCAACCTGGTGCAGCTGATCGGCGTGTGTTTCGGGGACCCAATTTTCATCATCACAGAGTTCATGGCAAAGGTAGGGTCTCACCTTGGAGTTCATGGCAAAGGTAGGTCTCACCACGGAGTTCATGGCAAAGGTAGGGTCTCACCACGGAGTTCATGGCAAAGGTAGGGTCTCACCACAGAGTTCATGGCAAAGGTAGGGTCTCACCACGGGGTTCATGGCAAAGGTAGGGTCTCACCACGGAGTTCATGGCAAAGGTAGGGTCTCACCACGGAGTTCATGGCAAAGGTAGGGTCTCACCTTGGAGTTCATGGCAAAGGTAGGTCTCACCACGGAGTTCATGGCAAAGGTAGGGTCTCACCACGGAGTTCATGGCAAAGGTAGGGTCTCACCACAGAGCTCATGGCAAAGGTAGGGTCTCACCACGGAGCTCATGGCAAAGGTACTCTGCAAGTCTTTAATTCATAAAGGACAGTTTCAGTTTTTGTTGACCTTATAGTCATTATATAATTCCTGAATGCCAGTAGGTTTTATAACAGCCAGTATGATGACCGACCTTGACCTGCCCTTGACCTGTTTGTTGTTCCCAGGGATCACTAGTGGACTATCTTCGCTCCAGAGGCAGATCCGTCATCACAGCATCAGACAACCTGCAGTTCTCATGGTACGTCTGTTTCCACACTTCTGTAGAAATATCTTTGTTGTGTTTTCAAGTTCTATAATTGATTGAATAGGGCTGTCAGTGTAATGTTAAAGAAGTGTAGGAAAGTATGAGAGGGAAAAAAATTGTTTCTTGCCATGTTGTGAGTGTTTTGCTATCTATAAATTGTCGTCCATGATGTCTTGACGGGAATGGTACACCACAGTGACATTCTGATATAGGAATTTTCTTTTACACAACTAGTATTGTCTCACCTTGCTGACATTTCAGTGTCTATGAGACACCTTCCTCAGAGCTTTTGACTGGAGTTCTGCTTCTCGCCGCTACATGTAGCTGATGTAGGTGGCGCTTTTGCTGCAAGAAGCAGAACTCCAGTCAGAAGCTCTGAAAAAGGTGTCTGACAGACGCCAAAACATCAGCAAGGTGAGACAATACTGATTGTGTATAAGAAAATCCCTATGCTTTACTAGTCTATACTTTACCAACCTGCTGAAACTATGTTCACAGTAACATCTGTAACGGCATGGCATACCTAGAGTCCAAGAACCTGGTTCACCGCGACCTTGCCGCCAGAAACGTCCTTCTGTCGGAGGAAGGGACCGCGAAGGTGTCGGATTTCGGGCTGGCCAGGGAGATGAACTTCGATAAGTTAGAGGGAGGCAAAGTTCCAGTCAAGTGGACGGCGCCGGAGGCACTTAGACATGGGGTAAGGCACTTAGACATGGGGTAAGGCACTTAGACATGGGGTAAGGCACTTAGACATGGGGTAAGGCACTTAGACATGGGGTAAGGCACTTAGACATGGGGTAAGGCACTTAGACATGGGGTAAGGCAATTAGACATGGGGTAAGGCACTTAGACATGGGGTAAGGCACTTAGACATGGGGTAAGGCACTTAGATATGGGGTAAGGCACTTAGACATGGGGTAAGGCACTTAGACATGGGGTAAGGCACTTAGACATGGGGTAAGGCACTTAGACATGGGGTAAGGCACTTAGACATGGGATAAGGCACTTAGACATGAGGTAAGGCACTTAGACATGGGGTAAGGCACTTAGACATGAGGTAAGGCACTTAGACATGAGGTAAGGCACTTAGACATGGGGTAAGGCACTTAGACATGGGGTAAGGCACTTAGAACATCATGACGGTAAATTTGAAGTCATCTGTGAAAGTTTTGACATGTCCATACCTGTCCTGCAG
>NW_017802680.1:158841-193147 GCF_001625305.1 Branchiostoma belcheri | reverse complement strand
TATATATATATATATATATATATATATATATATATATATATATATATATATATATATATATATATATATACCATAATGGTAAAATAGATTTTGATTTGATTTGATGTATTAAAATTGCAACAGCACAATACACGTGGAACACAGGCAGCTGTTGCTGTTGCTGGTGTTGTGTCCCACACATAGAAACAAAATTAATACAGGAAAGACAGGAATGGAACCTGGGACCTCTTGGTTCCAAGTCGAGCATTCTGCCGTTATTCCAAGCACCAGTACATTTTAGATAGAACTGCAGGTCTTTGTAGCCAGATGGTTGTTGTCCAGAGTAGTAAAAGATGTCCACACAATGTAAAGTATGATTTTTTTTTTAAACTGTGCTCTTTCCTGTGCAGCATTTCTCTACAAAATCAGACGTGTGGAGTTTTGGCATCTTGCTATGGGAGCTCTACTCCTACGGCAGACCTCCATACCCCAGAGTGGTGAGTCACAGTTTACTGTGTACATGTAATACCCCAGAGTGGTGAGTCACTGTTTTCTTGTGTAGTACCCTAGCCTATAGCAGGGAAGGGTTATATATAGGGTGGAGTCACACTAAATGCCCTTTCATACCAGACTTATATTTAGCGGTTTCAACCGTTTTTTCAAAAACCGTTTTTTATTTAACCTAGTGTGAACGCAAATCAACCGGTTTTTAGGGGTTTAAATCCGATTTTCAAAAACCAACCCGGGAGGTGGTTTTTCAGGGGTTTTTGAGGGTGTGTCTGAACGCTAAGGGTTTATTGAACCGGTTTTTGCGTCATAATTCCGGGGTCACGGGGTCAGCATCCTGGCCGTGTGCGACCTCCAAGCTTTTTTGATTGCGTTGTTTTGACCAATTTGAGTTCATTTGCACTGTTTTTCCAAGGTTTCTCTCCTTTTCGTGATGGAATCAGCATACGCAACCTGGTCGGCGGACGAGACGCTCCTGATACTTATTTTTAGAGTGCAGGTGTCGCCGAATTCGAAAAAGCTGGGGGGGGGGGGGCTCTACCCAAACAGAAATGTTGGATGAGCCTGGTTTCTCCACTAAGGACATCATTGGTTTCTCGAAGATAAAGGATCAGTGCTGCAGTAAGGTAAAGAACCTGAAGACAGCATAGTTAAGGACAACAATCGGAAGAGCGGGAGGAACGGTTATTCAAACTGCAATCATGGCTGATTAAGTTTTCACCGGACAGGATTTTTACAATACTGGTTATGAAAAGTCTGGTATGAGCGCTAAGGGTTTTAGCCGGGTTATCCTCCGCTAATTATTTTGCGGTTTAAACCGGTTTTTAAAAGTCTGGTATGAACGGGATCTAAATGTCCCTTATTCCCCCCTCAGCCGATAGCAGATGTAGTAGCACATGTGGAGGTTATATATAGGGTGGAGCCACAGTCACTATCATCATCATCATGCCTCTGGATTATGAATCTGGTGAGGTACACTTGATAAAGTTACTCCAGTATGTCCTATCTCTCATAGTGGACATTAATGCAGTCCCAGCGAGACCAGTGTCTCTCTCTAGCACGGACAAAAGTGTAGTATAAGGACGTCCCACTCTATGTCTCCCAGTAGGAAGCCACTGTACAGACTAAATGTCCCTTATTCCCCTCCCCAGCCCATAGCAGATGTAGTAGCACATGTGGAGAAAGGTTACAGAATGGAGCCTCCCGAAGGCTGCCCGGAGGACATCTACAGTGTGATGAAGCAGTGTTGGGACATCAACCCAGACTCCAGGCCCTCCTTCAAGAGGCTTCTACAACAGTTGGAAACCTCTCGGAGTGTCCTGGTCTGACTTCTGGCCTCTGACCTCTCAACTCTAACCTACACTCAACTTTTTTTACCTTCCAAATACAATGTTGTAAGTTGTACCTTCTTTTAACAATCATGACATAATAATATGGTGTCAGTTTCATCCCATATCAATTGAGTCCTCATCTTGACAACTTTCAAAGTTTATTATCTACATATTATTATGATGTACATGTATTCTGAACAATGGCCAGGGCAAGGGAATAGCACTGTGTATACGTGTAGATGTAGACATTGTCTGTAGTATTCTGTTTCTAACAAAAATGCATGTTATGCTTTGTTATCATTTTTATATATTATGTGTCTTTTTGAAAACAGTGACTTGTAAGTCCATTATGATTAGTCATTTCTACTGGTGTTAGAAAAGAGGCGTTCAGAAGTAATTATTTAACCCTTTTGTAAGTAGTGAACATTTATGCAAAATTGCCATACTAAAAGGTGAAGCCGCATAGAGGCATCTACGTGTAGTGTTTTACATATGGGGAAATAGCCAGATCACCGAACTAGCTTCCATAACTTTGTATATTTGTACTTTCCTGCTTTTATGAATTTCAAAATTACCCTCTATGAGAAGGGAAAACCAGTATGTAATGCCAGTACTTCCCTAATTACATACATGTACCGTGGGTGTTTACCAGCAAGCTTGGGGTGTTAACAAGGAGATATGGAATACAAGGGTTTTTTTTTTGCACAGTTAATATTGTCCCTTACATTTTGTACCTTACTTACGCTCCGGCATCTGTCAGACACCTTCCTCAGAGCTTCTGACTAGAGTTCAAAACTGCCAACTCTAGTCAGAAACTCTGAGGAAGGCGTCTGAAAGACACTGAAACATAAGCAAGGTACAAAATATAAGAAACAATATTGGTTGAATGGCAGAAGAAAACCCCTGTATCCAATGCTTGATGAAACCAACCTGATGAAACTATTTTTGGAAGGGAGACTGTATGATCTGTCTAGTATTGACAGAAAGACTTGGAATCTTGGTCACCGACATTTGGAACGTCCTGCCAAAACAGCAGTCAGTGAACATGAGAGCAACAGCTTGTACAATGTTTCAGTGGAACTGAAAAGACTATGTGTTACATTCTACATGCACGAGAAGGCAGCATATTTTAGACTTGAAACTGGAAGAAATCGAAGTTCTAAATAACAAACAGCGCAGCTTAGAGACATTTTATGTTGCCATTCAGTTTTTCTGTGAAACAGAATCGTTGGTCCGACACACTTTTTTTTACAAAATTTTTGTAAATTGTCAGGAAGGAATTTATACAGCAGTGTGATAATATTTATCCAAAGTGCAGTGTTAAAAAAATGCATTTCTGTTGGTCTAGTGCAACATGCAGTCTTGTAGGAGTGGTGGACAATTTTGCAATACACACATACGGCCACAGCAAGTAAATTTTACGGATGACATCCTCCATAGACTCCAAATCTAATGTGATAGGGAGAAAAAAAACAAGGCGGACAAAAAACAGGATTCCTTCATTTTCGAATTTCGATACCATCAACCTCGTTAATGTGCTAAGTTTACAAAAATCAGGGTGAAAATTAATGTGCATGCTGATGTGATCCATAAAAATTACTTGCTGTGGCCTAATATTTAAATATATCCCTTTGAAAGTTAAATTTGGCAAAAATCATGTAGTTTGAAAATGCCAGCCACCAGACCTACATGTGATTATGTGCAAAAAAAGTATCAGACCTTCGGTGATGTAAAGAGGAAGCTACTTCAAAGAGATTTTAGAATTCAATTTCCCTGCAGGCTGGCTCAAAAAGATTCATTTTAGCAGCATTTTTGAAGGAGGCTTTATAACATGTGCTGCTTTTAAACCTTCTTCTGAAACTGAAGAGAAAGACCTACATGATACTTGCTGGGAAAATGTTATAGAATCATGAAAATTCACAAATCATAGGACACACTGTTTAATATATACTGCCCATTTTGTTGGATTGAGATATTTTCAGAATGGTGTTGCTTGAACCAAGCTTTATATGATATGGTCCTACTTGGTGTACCTCACTGCAACTAACTTCATGCCTTACATGTATGTATATCCAGACACTGCAACAATGTCTGATACATTCCAGTGTTAATGCTGAAAGACATGTAGAGTGTTGTATCCAGAACTGTGCTTTATCCAGAACCATGCTTTATCCAGAACCATGCTTTATCCAGAACCATGCTTTATCCAGAACCATGCTTTATCCAGAACCATGCTTTATCTAGAACCATGCTTTATCCAGAACTATGCTCAGGCACAGTTCTGGATAGTCCAAGCGTATCCAGAACTGTGCCTGTGGCAAATCTATGTTCCTGAATCCAGAACCGCGCCTGACCCTAGCCCTAACCCATTCAGGCATAGAACTAGACAGGCACAGTTCTGGATACAATAGAGACTATCCAGAACCGCGCCTGATCCTAACCCAAACCCATTCAGGCATAGAACTAGACCTAGGCACAGTTCTGGATATGATACAGCAGCTCACAGTGTGGCAAAGGTCAGGCCTTAACGGCAGGACAGGAAACAGTGAAGCAGGACTTACTCATTTTCAGACAGTGTTCGCTACGTTCCGTTTGCTACCTTCAGTTTGCAACCTTCAGTTTGGCAGCATCAACCCTTTCTTACCTATAATACCCTGCCTGTCAAGTCTACACTTCAGCCCTGTATGTAACTACTACTACTACTGCTACTACAGAATGATGGGAATCTCAATCTCTACGTAGCTCCTTTAACCTTCTTCCTGCTAAAACAGCTTTCGAGAATCCGAGGAATCCGAGAACCAACAAATTAAATTGGCGTGGCCTGAGGTTGATCATTGCTGTTGGAACCATAATGTTGCAGACTTCGCCCCAAGACTTGTAACAGGCACCCGCATTATTTGTGGTAGTAAAAAAAAAATGATAATATTATTACTAGTAAGTAGAAGGTGGGACCATTCACTAACAATGGAGTGCTAGGATGAACTGGTTCCCTTAAAATCCCCAGAAGAATGTAACTGGAGTCATGATATGACGTTAAACCATTGTGCCTTTTTCTACAGCAGTGGGAATCGCTGTTAGTTCCACACTGCAGTATTTTCTAATGTGGACGTTTTAATAGCGGTAACTTTATGTTGTAGCTTACTAGTACTCTCCAAGCAGAGGTTTGGGTTATTTTTAGCATGTTTTTAGACTTCTTTATCAGGTTTCTTTTTTGCTCTGGAATTTTTGTTTCACCCAACCCAACCTCTGCCGTCACTCACCCTGGGGCGGGGCAAACCTATTCAGGAAACGTGACAGTGCTCCTCCCCAGGAACCATCAAATTATCATTAGGGATATCCATTTTCCTGTGGTGGATTATCACACATCTAGCCAGTCAGAAAGGCATTCATTGGACCACACGCCTCCTGCTGACTGTGCCTATTCATGCGTCTGGTTCGCACCTCCTTGCAGAACGAATGTGATGTGTTGAAGTGATTAGGTTTATAGCGCATTGATGCTTTCGACTGCCGGCAGATGTTGGGTTGGGGAAAGAAAAATTCCAGTCGAAAAAAGAAACCCCGATAAAAAAGTCTAAAAACATGCTCAAAATAACCCCTAACCCAAACCTCTGCTTGGAGAGTAGCTTACTAGCTTCTTCCAGTGCTTCTGAACATGTAAAGAGAAAATGGTACGGAGTAAAGATGTTAGTAAGACTGGTGTTAATCATTTCGGTAGGGGACTATCGGGTACTACCTTCCCTGTAGAGGCAGTCGGGGTAAATTTTGGTAGATTTGAGTACAGAGAAAGTTATGAAATGGACAACTATCCTTGTAATAAACATTTATTTGTAACAAATACGTGAGATGTGTTCTCAATGTATGCATGGCTGTTATACATTTAACAGAGTGTTTTCTCTTTGTGTTACATAGTGGCAGTGCTTCAGGGGAAATGTATGTGTGTGATTGTTTCTGTGTGTGGAAGGTGTTCAGCACCAAGGACAGGTCTGTGTATACATATATGTGTGTTGTGTGTAAGGCCTGTATGTGTAAGTGTGTGTGGTTGTGTATGTGCTTAAGCGTGTATGTGTGTGATTGTGTGGAAGGTGTTCAGCACCAAGGACAGATTTGTATATGCGTGTCAGTGTGATTGTGTGTGTGTTGCTTGTGTATTTGTGTGTGTTGTGTATATGTGCTTGTGTGTTTGTGCCTGTAGGTGGAAGGTGTTCAGCACCAAGGACAGGTCTGTGTGTATGTGTGTTGCATGTGAATTTGTGTGTGGTTGTGTATGTGCATATGTGTGCGTGTATGTGCCTATGTGTGGAGGGTGTTCAGCACCAAGGACAGGTTAGTATATTTGTGTGTGTGTCAGTGTGATTATGTGTGTGTATATGTGTATTTGCATGTGTGTGGTTGTGCTTAAGTGTGTGTGGGTGGAAGGTGTTCAGCACCAAGGACAGGTTTGTATGTATGTGGAAACTGATAGAATTTATTTCATTTCTTGTCAGTTATGGTTCCTTTGATCGCCACATCCTACATGGATAACTGTGGTAATTCTAGAGCATTTGTATGTGTGTGGTTGTGTATGTGCCTATGTGTGGAAGGTGTTCAGTACCAAGGACAGGTTTGTATGTATGTGTGTGCGTATGTGTATATGTTGAGTATAACTATAAATAAAGCAGACTTGGGACACAGGCAAAGTTACTGGAAACTGATAGAATTTATTTCATTTCTTGCATATGAAAGGCATTAATTATCTCATCACATTTATTGCATATGCAAAGGTCAGACGAGGACAAGTACAAACACACACACAGAAAACTCGGGTTCTCGTAGTAAATGTTCTACAATCCACGGAGCAATATAAGAGCAATGACATCATGGTTCAACATGTAGCTTTAGAAACCTCATGGATCGAATACTCTATAAACAGTGGTGTTAAACGACACTCGTTTAAAATCTGTCCCGTTTATCCAACACTGTCGAAAGATAGTTTTCGAGGATTGTTTCCCTCTAAAGAGAGAAATCCTCACTATGATACAAACGTCAACTTCCAATATAGGGCTGTCCAGAACCTCAGGACTAGGTAAGGCTCTTCTGGAAACATGACATTTTGCATTTATAACAGTCAAGTTTATTAAAATTTCTACAACTATAATATATCAAACATTCCTATCGGTTAAAACTGACCATCATCAGTGGCGTACTTACAAGTCTCTACGACTGGGTGTTTTGGGGAGGCTTTTTTCTTTGTGGCAAATCCACTCAAAGGGCCAACAAAAGAACCCAGTAGAAGAGATATGCCAGAGAGAAACAGCGCATTATAATATTAAACAGTGCATCCCCCAAGAGGCCCAGTTGTACAGCCTGTTAGGGAAGCTACACTCTTTTTCCTTCACTCAAGTTTGAAAATGTAAATCTGGCCGGTGCCTCTCCCAAACCCAAAACAGTGGGGTAACATAATCTCCAAGCAGATGCTAGGGTGGCAAAAGACAGTATCAAATTGGCCAGGCAGTACCCAAGATTTTATCAACACAATATATTATTATAACTACTTATTAGATATATTTGAATTATGCTAAACCTTCTATATTTATGTATTTTTTACTTGTTATTGACCATGTAAGTTTTGATGTTGTATATGATGTTGTATAATATAATATGTGTTTTTGTATGGGGGAGAGCAACTTGTAAAGGTGTGGCATACATGTATGGACCCTCTCTGGGCAATGAATGCTGCCTGGCTAATTTGATACAGTCTTTTGCCACCCTAGGATCTGCTTGGAGATTAGGGTAACACACATTCCAAGTCAGTAGGAGCCAGCAGCCCTTTAGCATGGCCATTTTTTCCACGTAGTACATGAATGTAAACATCAGGTCACAATAAAAACAGCTCCACTGGCTTTAATCAATCATTGTTCATGCAGCTTTTCCTTCATAAAGTTTGCAACAGTCAAAATGTACAGAAGATTTGTCGTCCAGCCCGTTCTATTTACACGGACACGAGATGGCGGAGAAACGACCATCCGGTCGCACCAGGAGGTACTTATTTACAGTCAGAGGCTGGAAAACTTCGCGGGAAGTCTTTGGAAGAAATTTTTTGCATTGTAGAGATGTGGCCATGTCATTTTTACAGGATGAAGTAACAAAAATAATGAAACTATTGCAGACAAGTTTCTAATTTGCTGAACAACAGCTGCTGCATATTAATGACTACAGAGATATGTTTGCAACTGTCGTCAGCCACTTACTATCTAACAATAAAATAATTCTATACACTTAAATGAATAACTTAGTAAGTCATACAATAAACAGTTTTAAAATAAAATGTTTTGCATTGCATAATACAGGTCTATCTATGTGCATCATCGCAAATAAAAGGATGCATTTCCAGGTTGCCATATAGAAATAAGGCTTAAAATAATTATCATATTAACGAGCGTCTGAAAGAGGTAGAGGCTATTTGGGGTACAAGCAGCAGCAGAACAGGTCTGAGGACACTAGTGGCAGGAGAACTGAATCGTTATTAATACAAATGCTCAAATTCTTACTGTACAGTTATTGTACAGTTGTTTAAAGTGGGAATTTATGGTGTATAGAGCAAGTGTTTGAAGTAGAGCTGGCACAAATAATCTCAAACCTTCGTTTTTAGACCACTTAAAATACTTCTCATCTTCCTACACACAAAATGCTTCAACGGGACTGAAAATAAATAAGATCTAGACACAGACAACAACAAGCTTACCTACAAAATAGCTGCACTACTAACTATAACAATGCAGTCCACAGTTACTGTGGTTATGTGATAGGTGCCACGTATTGCTTTTTCATAGTAAGACTTAATATATAACCTAGCCGTAAAATCATGTCTGGTCAATATAATCAATTCTGAAACAGTTCACAAATTTGAGAAGTCGTTTGTACAGAGACTTTATCTATTTTATGTCAAACGGCAACAATCCTGGCCACCCTGTACTGCTGCACTTACAGAGTGGGTTACTTTTACTGCAGTAAAGCCAAATACACAGACTAGTGGGCTACATATGTGCTACATATGTGCTACATATGTGCTACATATGTGCTACATATGGGCTACATATGTGCTACATATGGGCTACATATGTGCTACATAATGTGCTACATATGTGCTACATATGGGCTACATAATGTGCTACATAATGTGCTACATATGTGCTACATAATGTGCTACATAATGTGCTACATAATGTGCTACATATGTGCTACATAATGTGCTACATATGTGCTACATAATGTGCTACATAATGTGCTACATACATTTGTATAGGCAGTTAGCCTATGGATAAAACTCAGTCTAGCACGCAGTTGGACTACAGACATGCTGGTTTGGCATGCAAAGTTTGTTTCGATGCAGAACGCAAGAAAACAGTGACACAAGCAACTGTTGCAAGAGTTGTTTGAGTAGCTGTTTTCTTGTGTGTATCTCATTACCAGGATGTCTAACCTTCATCAAAATGTGTCAGACAAAGAAAACAGTTACAAAACAGGCATTCTTCCAAAAGAATGCTCTGCTACAAGATGAATATTGTACAGGCCAACACCATCAGGTGTTTAGCCAGAGTGGCAGTGTGATGTCAGTGGTGTGTTTAGCTGGAGTGAAACAGTTAGTTTGTGACACAGGTGTAGCAACTGGCATGGTGTAGCCACAGATGTAGCGACTGGTGTTGCCACAGGTGTAACAACTGGTGAATTGACAGGTGTAACATCTGGTGTAGTGACTGGTGTAGCCACATACAGGTGTAGCGACTGATGTAACAATGGTGTAGCGACTGGTGTAACGACGGTGTTGCGACTGGTGTAGCCACATACAGGTGTAACAACTGGTGAATTGACAGGTGTAGCATCTGGTGTAGCGACTGGTGTAGCCACATACAGGTGCATGTAGCGACTGATGTAACGATGGTGTAGCGATGGTGTAGCGACTGTGCGGCGTGGAAACCGTGCAGCAGTGCAAGTTGGCAGAGAAGCTCTCAACGGACATCTTAAAGACTCATCAGCTGGTCTTTTTCTTCTTGGGGGAAAGTTGTTGGGTGTCTTCAGACTTCAACTCCTTATACTCGATCTGGGGAGAAGAAAACAAGCGACAAAATTAGACTTTTTACTTTTGTTGGCATGAAGAAAACTGGCATTGTGGCATTCAACAAACCCTGCATGTGTTTCTAGCGTTGTGGCTGGAAAACTGAAAGTAGGATACCAGTATCAGCATGCAAAATACCTGGTTGCCCAGTTGCCCCGGGCAACCAAATTTTACTTGGGGCAACCTATTTTTGAAGTAGCCCAGTGTGCTACCTGAATTTTAAGAATGCCCCCCCCACGAAATTATGCCCACTTGGCTTGCTCCACTGTATCCCACAGATGCTTTTTAATTTTAGGTATTAATAGCTATTACTAGTATCAGTTAACTAAAGGCTGTTAAAAATATCGTCAAAGGCTTATGTATGTAACATTACTTAATTTGAGGAAAGTAGCAACGTAAAATTCTGATGGGCAACCTAATTTTTGCCATAGGTAGCCCACTGGGCAGCCTGGTTCAAAAAAGTATTTTGTACACTGAGTATGCTACAATGGAACAATACTCACACATCAAAGGTTAAAGGTTTCAAGGTTAAATGATGGTCGAAGGAGAAAAAAAAAGCTGACGTACCAGTTCCTCGTCTGACGGCACCCTGGACAGGAAGTCGACGAGCTCGTTGTTGGGAATGGCGTTCGGGTTCCGCAGCTTCTTTGTAAACTTGTTGATACCTGCGAGGGGGAAGGGGACCAGGGTTAGCTTGGAGTCTGGATTCGATTTATTAAACTGTATAAACAGATATGTACATGTACAGCCAGGACTGCCCAACTAGCCAGAGGCTATTATAAAGGGCTAACGTTAACCCTCATAATTGGACAATGAACAGTTTAGCACAGATCCTACAAAATGGTTCAGGCATTCAGCTTCTTTATAAACTTTATAAACCAGGACCAGGTATCTGTTGTTTGTTTGTTTGTTTGTGTACTTCCCCCAGACCAGGACCAGGTATCTGTTGTTTGTTTGTTTGTTTGTTTGTTTGTGTACTTCCCCCAGACCAGGTATCTGTTGTTTGTTTGTTTGTTTGTTTGTGTACTTCCCCCAGACCAGGACCAGGTATCTGTTGTTTGTTTGTTTGTTTGTGTACTTCCCCCAGACCAGGACCAGGTATCTGTTGTTTGTTTGTTTGTTTGTTTGTGAGCTTCCCCCAGACCAGGACCAGGTATCTGTTGTTTGTTTGTTTGTTTGTTTGTGTACTTCCCCCAGACCAGGACCAGGTATCTGTTGTTTGTTTGTTTGTTTGTGTACTTCCCCCAGACCAGGTATCTGTTGTTTGTTTGTTTGTTTGTTTGTGTACTTCCCCCAGACCAGGTATCTGTTGTTTGTTTGTTTGTGTACTTCCCCCAGACCAGGACCAGGTATCTGTTGTTTGTTTGTTTGTTTGTTTGTTTGTGCACTTACCCCAGACCAGGACCAGGTACCTGTTGTTTGTTGTTTGTTTGTTTGTTTGTTTGTTTGTGTACTTCCCCCAAACCAGGACCAGGTATCTGTTGTTTGTTTGTTTGTTTGCTGGTAACCGTGACATGCATCAAGGTTCTCGGCCTGACGATTCAAAACAATCTGAAATGGGACCAGCAAGTGGACAGTATGGTGAAATCCTCAAATAGGAGACTCTACATGGTACGGAGGCTGAAAAGATTCGGTGTGTCAGTTCCTGACCTGGTGTCTGTCTACACCGTGTACGTGCGCCCTTTACTGGAATACGCAGTGCCCGTGTGGCATCCGGCCTTGACCACTAAACAATCTAAGACTCTAGAACGGATCCAGACGAGGGCCTGTAAAATCATCTTGGGATCACAGTATTCGAGCTATAACATGGCACTGACAACCCTGAACCTCAGCTCCCTTGCTGACCGACGTCGTGAACTTTGTAGGGCATTTGCAGAATCCCTGCTGAACTCTGAGTTCCGTGATTGGTTGCCCCCGCTGAGACAGAACATTTCCGGTAGAAGTACACGTAATGCTAATAAATTTGATGTTCCACTCTGTCGGTCTGCACGTCACAAGAACTCACCAATTCCGTTTTTAGTTGAACTGTTAAATGCCAAGTAATGAATATAGTACTTGCGCTCAGACTTCACTTATCTGTCGTGTCTGCAGTACCTTATACACTGAGTGACGCAGTGGCACAGACGTCTTCTCTTCTGTGTTTTATGATATATTTTAATTTGTAATGTTATGTAATGTATTATATTTGTAAATGAAAGCGCATTTTACTTAAGATAATTGTCTGTAATCTTATTAACGTTTCCCGAATATTGTAATGAGCAACACAATTCAGACTTAAGTCTGCGAGTTGTTTAATAAAGACTGAATTGAATTGAATTGAATTGAATTGAATTGAATTGTTTGTTTACTTACCCCAGACCAGGACCAGGTACCTGTTGTTTGTTGTTTGTTTGTTTGTTTGTGTACTTCCCCCAAACCAGGACCAGGTATCTGTTGTTTGTTTGTTTGTTTGTTTACTTACCCCAGACCAGGACCAGGTATCAGTTGTTTTTTTGTTTTTTTTGTTTGTTTGTTTGTGTACTTACCCCAGACCAGGACTAGGTATCTGAGAGGGATGAAGTACAGAACGACGGTGGCGATGGCCAGCGTGATGACAGCCAGCCACGACAGGAACGGAACCGTCCAGTTAAACGCACTGAAAACAAAAAAAAAACTGTCAACCTACAGGTAATGATACAAACTAACAGTCAACCTACAGTTAAAATACACAAACAAAACCGTCCAGTTAAACGCACTGAAATGAACACAAAACTCAATCAATAATCCCAAAGTAATCAACCTAACACACAAACTAACAATCAACCTACAGATAAAACACACAAACACAACCATCCAGTTAAACGCACTGAAATAAACACAAACAAAACCATCAAGTTAAACGCACTGAAAACAACAAAACTAATAATCAACCTACATACACACAGAATCGTCCAGTTAAACGCACTGAAAACAACCAAAAAACTATCAACCTACTGGTAATAATACAAACAAACTAACAATCAACCTACACAACCGTCCAGTTAAATGCACTAAAGACACAGAATGTTACAATCTTTTCCCTATAACACACAAACTTATACAACCAAAACACAAAAACTGTCCATTAAATAATAATATACACATTTTGGAAGACATCCAAAGCACTAAAAACACAGAAACAACCCCTAGGAAAAAACTTGAAGACATTGAGTGATAAATGCATTTTTCCTGCTATTGACTGTCAGTGAGTACATTCAAAAAGAACAAATCTCTGTTCCTTACTTTTTGACACTCTCGCCCAGACTTGCCACATCGTCCAGCCCGTTCTGAACCGTCTGACAAACATCCTGGATCGCCTGAAGTTTCTCTTTAAAACTCTTACTTTTCTCCTGAAGGGGAAACATTCAAACAGTCAATCACAACTTCTACTAGACACAACATTCAAAACTACAGTACAGCACAACTTCTTAAAACTCTTACTCTTCTCCTGTAGGAAATAACATCCAGTCAATCATTCATTACAAACACAACTTTTGCTGCAAGAAATCAAAACAGTCAAGCACAACTTCAAATTTTTATAGGGGAAATAACATTCAAACGTCCTGGATCATTTCCCTAAAACTCTTACTCTTCTCCTGAAGGTGATACATTCACTTAGTCAAGCACAAATTCTCATTAAGTGAAACAAAACAGATTTATTTCATCAGAACAATTCTGAATCAGCAGGGAAAACCCTTTGCTTTGACATAAGGTAAGGGTTGTCAGAAGATACACGTAGGAGTATAATATACTATAAGCAAAATGACACCGGTTGTAAGTTACAACATGAGAGTTTGTGTACCTACAGTGGTGTTGGAACATAAGTCTGGAGAGTAACTGAACCAGTATCTCTGCATGGTTAATTAAGACACGGCTGTTATAAGTTACACCATGGGAGTTTGTGTACTTGGGTAAGCATGAACAGAGTTAAGGTAAGAGAAGAGTTTCTGCCATACCTTCCCCCTCTCCTCATCATCCTCATCCTCATCTTGCTCCTCCTCCTCTGCCTCCTGAAGAACAGACAGGTGAGACAACAGGTAAACACAGGTGAGACAACAGGTAAACATACAGGTGAGACAACAGGTAAACATACAGGTCAGGAACAAGGATGTCAGATTTCTGTGAAGTGTAACTCATTTCTAACTACATCAAGTAGATTGCAACTGTTACGATGCTAACAGCGTGCATATTATTCTAAGTACTAGTAACTCAAACCTTGAGTGGCTTAGAACACTGGTTTTGAGGTGACCTTCTATCGAATAAAAATCTTTTGGCACACACTTATCATGAACCGTGCCTACATGTCTCTAGTTCTATGCCAGTATGGGGCAGGGTTAGGATCAGGAACGGTTCTGGATATAGTCTCCGCAAATCCTAGAACCTTGCCTCAGCCACAGTTCTGGATCACATGGACTATCCAGATCTGTCCCTGAGTGTGGTTCTGGATAAATCACGGTTCTGGATAAATCACAGTTCTGGATAAAGCATGATTCTGGATAAAGCATGGTTCTGGATAAAGCATGGTTCTGGATAAAGCATGGTTCTGGATAAAGCATGGTTCTGGATAAAGCATGGTTCTGGATAAATCACGTTTCTGGATACAGCATGGTTCTGGATAAAGCGCGGATCTGGATATGCCAGTCCTTACCTCCTGTTGGTCTGTCCTGCCCTCCATGACGGAGCGAACGATGTAGTACTTGAAGAAGATGCTAAGCAGGACCAGCGGCAACATGTACAGCTCAAAGTTCCACACCATCAGGACATACATCTATAACAACACAACACAACTGTCAGCTGTAACAACACATCTGTCAGGTTTACAACTCAACATTACAACACACCTGTCAGTTGTAACAACACACCTGTCAGCTGTAACAACTCAGGGTTACAACACAACTGTCAGGTTAACATGTACAGCTCAAAGTTCCACACCATCAACACATACATCTGAGGACAACATCATATTTATGTCTACCGAAGGAAAACATTGTTTTTACTCAGTTTCTTCCTCTTCTGTTCCAAACACTAACCTCAGACCTGCCCAATGACATGATTTGTTGACATCTGTCACCATGGTGACTGGTGTTGGGTTACATAATGTTGCAATTTCATGGTATGGGGCAGCACGGCTTACATAACAGATAGATTAGGACATGTTAAGATGAGACTCACAATAAAAGCCGTGATGCTGCGAGTTTTTGACTCCCACTCGAAGCAGCTCTTGACGAACCTGCCGGTGTTCACCACAGCCATCACCAGCCGGCTCACTCTCTGCAGGTTACGTACCAGGATCTAAACAAACAAACAAACAAACAAACAAACATGTAACATTATCCTCACTCTCTGCGGGTTTCGCACCAGGATCTAAACAAACAAACAAACAAACAAACAAACAAATAAACATGTAACATTATCCTCACTCTCTGCAGGTTTCGCACCAGGATCTAAACAAACAATTTGAAACAAACATGTAACATTATCTGTTTCGAGTTAAAACTTGAGATCCAACACAAAAAGTTCTCTCACCTAGAGCTTTTGACCAGTCACTCTGGTCTTCCTCAGTAGACTGACCCAGTGAGGCTTGTCACGTGGCTTCTTTGAAGTGTGACGTCAACACTGGGTCAAAGGTATCTGGTAGACGATGTCAATGATAGACAATGAAGGGTGAAGCCACGTGACAAGCCTCACTGGGTCAGTCTACTGAGTAAGACCAGAGTAACTGGTCAAAAGCTCTAGGTGAGAGAACTTTTTGTGTTGGATCTCAAGTTTTAACTCTAAACAATAACTACCAACACAGATGCACTTTCTTTCACTCATATCCTCATTCTCTGCTGGGTTTTGCACCAGGATCTGGAAAGGTTGTAAAAAGATTGTTAAGGACTACCTTATCTTAAAGTTTACAGATTTACTTTTCCTTGACCTAAGGAAAGCGTTTGATACAGTCAACCACCAAATCCTCCTGGGAAAACTTCAGAAGATGGGTTTCGACAACGGCGCGACAAACTGGTTCAGGTCATACCTCACAGACCGTTTTCAACACGTAGATATACAGAACAAGCAGTCTACGCTAAAACGTGTCACATGTGGTGTCCCGCAAGGGAGTGTCTTAGGACCCTTGTTATTCAGTTTATATGTAAACGATCTACCACAAGTTGTGCAGAAGTGTAAACTCCATATGTATGCCGACGACACAGTGATTTACTACTCGGCAAGCCTGTCAAAGGAATGTGAGGAAATTGTTTCACAGGATATGAAATCGGTAGCCAACTGGTTTATTGAAAACATGCTATCACTTCATCCTGACAAAACTAAATCCATGGTTTTTGGAACACCTCAGAAACTGCGGCATGCAGGAAAGAACATCACTGTAACTGATGGGTCTAACTCGTTCGAACAGGTTAACCTTTTTACATATTTAGGTGTCACTATGGATTCCTCTCTAACCTGGTCAGGACATGCCGAGAGAGTTGTAAAGAAGCTCCTTGCTGGCCTTAGTGCCTTAAGCCGGGCTAAACCCTTTGTTACTAAGGAGATTCTTCAAGTCATGTGTTGTACCTTGTTATACACACACCTAGATTATTGTGATACCTCATGGTTACTATCGCTTTTACACTGTAACAAATCAAAGACACTGCAATTGTCTAGATTGTTAAATCGTGCAGCCAGGATTATCACAGGGCGAACACTCAAAGATCGTGTTCCTACAGAAACCCTGCTAGCTGAGGCTGGTTTGGTACCACTGGCTGATAGGGTAAAAGTGAGTACGCTAGTAGCTGTACAGAAGGCAGTTCGCCACAAAGCTCCTGCCTACATGACAAATATGTTTAAATGGCTATCACCCCCAGTGTTCAGAGTTCGCACACGCACTGCCATGAAACAGCTCCTCAGTTTCGACCCTTACATGCTGGACACTCCAAAGGCAAACCTGGAAACATTCAAAGGGAGTTTGCAATATCAAGGGCCACTAGTGTGGAACAGACTAGCTGTTGACAAACGGCAAATAACATCAACGTCCGTGTTCAAAACCAGACCGGTTTACTGAATGTGACTGTAACTGTAGCAGTGCACACTGTGATTTATATGTAATTGATTGTGATGTAATGTAACGTCATTGTGATTTTTTCTCTGTGATATACTGTATTTTTAAATGTACCTTGGCTTGAGTTCCCAGGAATAACTGAAAAGCAGATCGGTAGATCTGAGTTATATCCTGGTTAAATAAATAAACTTGAAACTTGAAACAGTAAGTAAAGGTAAAGGTAGCCCCAATCCCACATATTAGGCTTTGGGGCTGTAGGGGCAGTGGGTTGTTATCCACTGTGTCTGGAGTGCAGTATTAGAGGGTTTAGAGTATTAGAGTCCATCCCTCTCCTTCCACTGCCTTATACCAGGAGTCCCCACTGAAGTCAGGTTTTCCAGTTTATTTATTACACCTGGGAGGAGCGGGGAAAATGTGTTAATTTCACAAGGAAAAATGTCTTCACCAGAATGCAAGAAATCAGACCATGACCTTTCGGTGTTGTCTCAGCTGGCGTAGCCACCTATCTTCATCAAACTTCACCTGATACGACAAAAATTTGGTGCATCTTTGGCAGGGCAGGATCATTAAGGTTTCATTAAGTATTTATACATGTGTTGCCAGCATGTCGGCAGAACGTACTGCACCTGCGCGAAATCCGTAATGTATTGAGCATAGCACTTTGGCAGAACATTTCGTATTCGTGCACATACGGTTAACACTCCTTCTGTAGTTGGGTTGGAAAAGATACTGTCTGCAACAGGCAAAATTCTGATACAACGTTGACCAAACTTCAAAGAAAACTGTGAAAAATCAGGGTTTCGCCCAGGCGCAGTACGCTCTGCCGATGTGCTTGTGTTCCCCATGAATGGTAGGTAGCACAGCACCAAGACAGAATAACATCCAGGCTACTCCAACAAAACGAAGAACTGTTAAGAACTGGAACCCCAGGGGTAGAAGAAGGAGGGGCCGTCCCAGAAACTCCTGAAGGCGAGACACGGAGAAGGAGCTGTCTGAACTGGGAATGCGCTGGGAGGATGTCGAGAGAGAAGCCCAGAACAGCTGGATGGAGGAAGATCGTCAGTAGTCTGGTGGCAGAGACCGATAAGCGTGCAATGCGGTCCATACAAAGTTTTTTTGTTGTTTCTATATCTCTGAGGTGTGCTCTTTCAGAATCTGAATGATGCCACTCTGTCATCCTTGGGCAATTCGCACAATATGCAAATTAAGGTGGCCATTACTGAAAATCCAGTTTTCGTCAAAATCTCAGTAACTACTCATGATATCAGAATAATTTTCGTGTCTATCCCCATCTTTTGAGGGATAACGAATTAAATCAAGCCATTTCAGTAAAGTTAGAACCACTATTTTTGCTAAATATGCAAATTTGGGCCGCGCAATATGCAAATTAGGGCGGCCATTACTGAAAATCTGTTTTTCGTCAATTTCTCAGTAACTCATGGTATCAGAATAATTTTGGTGTCTATCCCCATGTTTTGAGGGATAACGAATGGAATTAAGCCATTTCAGTAAAGATCAAACCAGTTTTTTGTGCTGAAATATGCAAATTAAAGCCGCACAATAGGCAAATCAAGGTAGCCATTACTAAAAATCTGTTTTCCGTCAATATCTCAGTAACTACATATGGTATTATAATATCTTTGGTGTCTTTCCCCATGTTTTTTTAATAACTATTGAGCATAAGGCCATTTCAGTGGAGATCAAATAGATATTTTTGTGCTTAATATGCAAATTTAGGCCACCATTACTGAAAATCTGTTTTTTGTCAATATCTCAATAAATCTCATGGTATCAACAATAATTTTGATACAATACACATACATTTGTACTATACACATGTTTTGAAGGCTAGATAATCAGAATAAACCATCCCAGTATTAATCACACCAACATTTAATGCAAATTATGCAAAAACTAACCAGTATATAGCATGGGCGCCTGTACCTCTGAACACTGATAGGAATGTTAATAAATGATACAATCTGTTAAAAAAATATTAGACCCTTCATAAGCCCACACCTGTGCCTTACCAGCGTCTGTGTACAGGCAGAATAAAGCGCTAACTTGACATCCTGAATTTTATGTCAGCGTGGCCCGTGTAGAATTTAAGTCAGAGTTGAATTCTTCTTGATTCCCGGACAGGCCAAAAAAATAGCCCGGTAGCCGCGGGGTGTCCCACGCCTGAAAGTGTCAAAAACAGCCCGGGAACTACCCGCCAGGGACTTTTTTTTACAATTAGGACCAAAGCTTAAGAGATCTCCAAAAAGATGACCGGCGGCCGCTCAAAAGCGCACAGTCCTAATTAAGGCGAAGGATGGGACCCTACCACTGTCTTAGGGGAGGACAAGCTTGCCAGGTGGGCAGAATACTTTTCAAAAAGTCTTAAACCGCTCAAGCACTACCTCAGTAGCATTAGTCTTTGATGAACACCTACACCCATTACCTGTTGAGATCGAGGACATCTCCGAAGCTGAAGTCAGTCACCAGGCATGAATGGCATCACTTCAGAGATGCTAAAAGCCGAGGGTGACTGTGTTGTGAGATGGACGCTTTTCTGATCGCCGTACATCGCAAACGCTTTAATAGAACCATAGCCGTCTTCCCTAGTACGCCTTCCCTGGAATAAAGCAGGCATTCAACGGCGATCACAGGGAAGTGCTGGAGGACTGGAAGAACGGATCAGTAGTTCAGCTGGAGTCACATTTGAAACGGGACCTGCTCGGCATGTTCTCGGTGTAGACGCCGGCCGGCGTCATGAAGCCGAGCGTACGCCGGCTGTCAGGGTCACAATTGAATTTTCCTTTACGGCTCCCTGTCGGGGCGCTGAGGCGGCTTCTATGTAAAATTCACAAAATTTTGGTCCCCTTGACGACCGGTTTCTGTTGGGGACCCGTCCGGTGCACAGTCAGTCTTCTGTCAGACCTGTGCGGGATGCAATAGGGTGCCGACTAGCTCTTGCATTCCGGCCGGGTAGCTACAGGGTCCCTGGCTGGGTCAAGGGGCGATCCTGGCAGGTCCCAGACTGGTACGCCTGTGGCTGGTATGGTGGGTTCGGCCCTGCTGGTTGATGCGCAGACCCGTGTATGGTCACTATGACTGACTGATGATGTAGCTATGTCGAGAACAGCACAGTACCCTCTATATTGTCTATAACTACCTTCTTCTGAACAATTCTAGCACAGAACAACACACGTGACTTCATAATCTTGGACAGGTGTCTGTGCGTGACCCGGCGGCTAGGTTCAACGCAAGCAGCGTTTCATGCTAGAAGACGTCTGCCATCTAGACTTAAGTAAACTTAGAATTGTCTTTCAATATTGAACAGGTTTTGGGTCAGATAAACTATACCAAGGCATGTGCGTTTGCATGGAACATGGGTCGGAATTAGGACCCCTCCTTGCTGGCAGCCAGGTATGTCAATAACAGACAAGGCCCAAATTTGCATATGTAGCAAAAAATAATGGTTCTATCTTTACTGAAATGGCTTAATTTAATTCGTTATCCCTCAAAACATGGGGATAGACACCAAAATTATTCTGATACCATGAGTAGTACTGAGATATTGACGAAAAACAGATTTTCAGTAATGGCCGCCCTAATTTGCATATTGCGCGGCCCAAATTTGCATATTTAGCAAAAAATAGTGGTTCTATCTTTACTGAAATGGCTTGATTTAATTCGTTATCCCTCAAAAGATGGGGATAGACACCAAAATTATTCTGATACCATGAGTAGTTACTGAGATTTTGACGAAAACTGGATTTTCAGTAATGGCCACCTTAATTTGCATATTGTGCGAATTGCCCAAGGATGACAGAGTGGCATCATTCAGATTCTGAAAGAGCACACCTCAGAGATATAGAAACAACAAAAAAACTTTGTATGGACCGCATTGCAAGGTTCTCCAAAAATCGGGGGTTTGGCAACCGGACTACAGTGGCCTTTGCTCCGCCAAAATTCTACTCCAACAAAAACCTCGGATGGACTCACCTGTCGTTTGAACTTCTGCTCCATCTGCAGATATTTCACCTCCTTTGGGTTAAACGTCCTCCAGCTGGCCTTGATCTGTAAGGTCATAGGGGAGAGGTTACATACAGGTCAATAGGTTAGATGTTACATATAGGTCAAAGGTTAGATGTTACATGTAGGTCAAAGGTTAGATGTTATATACAGGTCATAGGTTAGGTGGTTACATACAGGTCATAGGTTAGAGGTTACATATAGGTCATAGGTTAGATGTTACATACGGGTCAAAGGTTAGAGGTTACAACACAGCTTAAGTCATACATTATGTTTTACATTGCATTATTTTCCTGTGCTGGATAGTATGCATGCGACAATAGTAGAACTTAAATTATAAAAATATTCAATTTCTATATTTAACAGGTTGTTTGACGATTGGTGAGAAGAAAAGTATTTTTAAAAATTACAAGTTTCTTCATATCCTGGTTACCAGTTCTACTGTGCTCTTGTGCAAGTGGTTTCAGAGAAAAGTAGCTTACAGAGTTGTAGATAACTTCTACAATGTTATTGTGAGATCGGTTTGAGAGAAAAGTTGCTTACAGCGTTGTAGATGACTTACAGAGTTGTAGAGTGGGAGGTGTGTGAGAGAAAAGTTGCTTACAGCGTTGTAGGTGACTTACAGAGTTGTAGGTGACTTACAGAGTTGTAGAATGAGAGCGGTTTGAGAGAAAAGTTGCTTACAGAGTTGTAGAGTGAGAGGTGTGTGAGAGAAAGTTGCTTACAGAGTTGTAGATGACTAACAGAGTTGTAGAGTGAAAGGTGTGTGAGAGAAAAGTTGCTTACAGAGTTGTAGAGTGAGAGGTGTGTGAGAGAAAAGTTGCTTACAGAGTTGTAGGTGACTTACAGAGTTGTAGAGTGAGAGGTGTGTGAGAGAAAAGTTGCTTACAGAGTTGTAGGTGACTTACAGAGTTGTAGAGTGAGAGGTGTGTGAGAGAAAAGTTGCTTACAGAGTTGTAGGTGACTTACAGAGTTGTACATGACTTACCGAGTTGTAGAGTGAGAGGTGTGTGAGAGAAAGTTGCTTACAGAGTTGTAGAGTGGGAGGTGTGTGAGAGAAAGTTGCTTACAGAGTTGTAGATGACTTACAGAGTTGTAGATAACCTCCATCTCCAGCACGATGGACCCCTTTGTTCTTCTCCTCAGCTTCTTGTCCTTCAGGTAGAACGCTTTCCTCTCTCCATTCTTAATCTGGCAAGGGCAGGAACTACCAGTAAAACTCAAGTACTCATATTTAGTACATTGTAGAGTGAGTGTGTGAGTGAGTATAGACTCTGAGATAGATGGGAATTTACTGCCCAATGTGCTATGCACAGGAGGAACTAAGTCTATTAGTGAGAGATAGATACTACTGTTGAATGGAAGATACTTTGTCAAAATGTATTGTTTGCACCTGAACAATGCCTTTTTTTGTCTAACCCTCTGGTGACTGACTGCTCACCCCATCATAATACGGATGAACAGTTAACACATCTCTGTCCATAATATCACCAGGGTCCATAATATCACCACCTTGAGAAATAGTGTGATAAAAGATATTTTACTGCAACATACTTTTGGTATGCACTCCTTCACACCTCAAATGTACATAACTAGGGTATGTGGCAGTAAAAATATCTTTAAGCACACTATTTCTCAAGGTGGCGATATTATGGACCCTGGTGATATTATGGACACGGATGTTACTTGCCCTCAACACAGAAACACATCATCTCTATAACAGATTCCTGTAATGTTTGTTTTTATAAGTTTTAAGAGAAGGAATTACAGGTTACAACATACAACACATTCCTCTGATGTTTAAGTTTATGTAGGAAGAGCTGTGCTTACTCTGAGTAGTGGTGAAGTTTTATAAGAGGAAGAATAATTTGTGCTTACTCTGAGTAGTGGTGAAGTTTTATAAGAGGAAGAATAATTTGTGCTTACTCTGAGAAGTGGTGAAGTTTTAAGAGTAAGAGTCATTATAACTTACTCTGAGAAGTGGAATGGCGACCTTGCCCAGGAACTCTGCTGACTTGTTCCTGTCCTCGTCGTAAACACTCACCTCCAGGATGGAGTGGATGTCTTTTACTTGGCTGCACAAAAAACAGCAAAACAACCATCCTACGATGTAAATAAGCTTTTACTTTATGTCAACTGTCTGAAATCAGCAAAACAACATCCTAAACTAAAATTCAACTTGGCTGCAGAAAAAAACAGCAAAATAACTGTCTTAACTAAGAAAAACAACACCGTCCTAACAAAACTTTTACTTGGCTGCAGAAAAACAACATCCTAAACTAAACTTTAACTTGGTTGCAGAAAAAATAGCAAAACATCAGTCCAAACTAAACTTTTTAACTTGGCTACAGTAGAAAACAGCAAAACAACTGTCCTAACTAAGCTTTAACTTGGCTGCACAAAAAAACATGGTCTTAACTAAGCAAAACAACAGTCCTATAACTAATAGTATTGCTTTAACTTGACTGCAGAAGAACAACATCTCACTCGACAGGTAGGTCAAGGGGAAAAGAATGTGTGTGAAGCAACAATGTTTTACCCATGCAAGACTTGTTTACATTTATAAGCTTTGCTTGTAACTAGAAGACTACACCATCGCTGTGATTGTTGACATGTTCTCAACATAAGCACTATGATGTCCAATAAACCACGACCAAAAAACCATTTTGTGAAATGACCAACCAAATTTGGGGTAGTATTACTACTAAGCTTGATGATGATGATGATGAATGGTTTATTGACATACAAACCCATCGCAGCCCGCAGGCTGAATTGCGGATTCCGATTACAAATATTTTCAGAGCTCAAAATAAAACAATGGGTCAATTATCATATACATAAGTATAAAAAGAAATAACGTTGATGAATAAAATCTAGCATTTATACAATAATACGATTATCAGACGATATTAAAAGCTTAATCCTTAAAAACATTAACTATTTGATTATAAGTATTTAAAAGGCGAACAATGTACGCTATTGGGGAGTTCCTGAGTCGGTCAGTCCTACATTTGATTGGTCTATATTTGTCTCTGTTTCTGGTGGTTCTGTCGTGGTAGTCCGAACCCTTTGGTGGCAGCATTGACGGTGTGTGGGATTCTAAATGAGTCCCCTTCAAGTCTTACATGTACAATGTGAAGACCTTCCCCCCTCAGGAAGGAAACTTACAATGTGAAGTTCAACACCTTTACTTAGTCTATTACTATTAGAAGTAGTATTAAGCTTCATGTCTTACAATGTGAAGACCTTTCCCCCCTCAGGAAGCAAACTTACAATGTGAAGACCTTACAGCAAACTTACAATGTGAAGACCTTACAGCAAACTTACAATGTGAAGACCTTACAGCAAACTTACAATGTGAAGACCTTACAGCAAACTTACAATGTGAAGACCTTACAGCAAACTTACAATGTGAAGACCTTACAGCAAACTTACAATGTGAAGACCTTACAGCAAACTTACAATGTGAAGACCTTCCCCCACTCGGGGTTGAGAGTTTTGTAGATAGTTTGAGTCTGTAGTCTGGCGTTGGTCAGCTCCAGCACACAGAACGGGTCACTTTTCCCGCCGAAATCTGCCGCCAGCAGACCTGTGGCCTTGATGACTGTGGAACACAGGGAAACAAAGTAGTGGAATAAGTCAGTATACACTGGTATTTAAGGAAAATTATCCACAACATACTATTTTTTTCATTTATTTATTTCCCACAAAAAACAAGATACAAGGTGAAGTAAATTAAATTAAAAACAATGTGCAGGAGAAGATGAAGCCTTAAAGGCTTGTACAAGTCCTTAAAATATACAAAACTCGTGTGTTACAGCTAAAGGTGATTTACCAGTTATGTGAAACAGACTCTATGGACTAATAGCAGCAACCCTGTAGCCTTGATGACTGTCAGGCACACAGGGAAACAAATCAATCAGTTTCCATTGGTGAAGGGAAATAAATACTCCAGTTTAATGGATTAAAAACTACATTTTTTTCATGATTGTTAAAAGGTTTAATGCTGGGCATGTTTATGTTTACAGAGGGAAAACATAACGTATTGTTTTTGCTCTGTTTCCTCTTCTTCCTCGATCTTCTTCTCCAAACCAATAAGGTCAATGACCTGAACCAGACGTCTATCACCATGGTGACTACTGTTGGGTTAAATCATGTTGCAACTTTAGAGCAGAGGGATTTAGATTCCTGTCTGACAATATTTATGAATGCTTTTGAGTAAGAATTAACAGAGCAGACCATATGCGAAGGTAAACATTATGCATTCGTTTTGCAAATGTTTGCAAACCATAAACTTTACCTTTTTGCATAAAACAAAGTAGGAACAACCTAACAATGCCACTGTGAAACTCAAGGAAGAAGGAAAGAATGGGTGATAGTTTACCTTTGACCTGCAACAGTCCTACGTCACTCAAGTTCCTGAGAGACCTGAGTAAAGACTGGACAGACAGAAGCAGAAAGTCTGATCAAACTGTTAATTTACTTACATCGTCAGTAACTGTACTTACTGTTATACTCGTCTGTTACATTACTTAATACTCAACTATTTTACTGTACTACTATTACTTAGTTCACTACTTACTGACCTATTGATGATATTTTGTAGTAAGGAACGCATGCTATGCTTGGATGGCGTTCAGCACCAAGGACAGGCATTCTAGCTATGGTGACCAGAATGTTACTGTAAGACTGTTCAGTACCAAATATGGGGTAAAATTAATGATGTTCTAGATCTGATTGAGTGCAGAAAGTTTTTGAGTTACTGGAAAGCCAGGAATGTGCTGTAATAATAATAATAATGATGAAAGGTTTATTCATCAAAACAAATGATAGCAGTCATAGGCTGAATTGCGTGTTTTAATACAATGTCAGATTAAGCTGTATCATGTTCAGGAAAAACAAATTCAACTTCCAGTAGTTTTTTGTCATCCAAAGTTATAAGTGTTACTGTACAGTTCCTGTTAGTACATGTTAGATAAGTACACAGGGCATAAAATTCACTTTTGGGAATAGGTGCACCCAACCTAAAAAATTGGGTGCACTAAAAAATATTAGGTGCACCATATAAGATACAATAAGAACTAGAAAGTCTGCAAAAACTATAAAGTTTCATTTCACGAAAAGTACACAATGATTGTATTATTTTTTTCTGACACTTAGATGTTAAAGAGTACGCTGTAAGGGACTGTACGATATTTACCGGGGGGGAGGGCCGGTCGTCTGAGGGGGGAGGGCCTAGGAAAAAAAATTTGAGCCGGGGGGAGGGCCTAGGAAAAAATATTTTAATTTGGGGGAGGGCCTAGGTAAAAAATTTTCCAAGATCCCTTTAACTCTACAACGTTTTAATACAGTTTCAAAACATGATTAAACGTCTGACCCAACATATCGTAGCGATTTTCCAGTCATTGGAATCGGCAGAATTTTACGTTCCAATAATATCCATCCCTATTATTATAATGTATTCGCCCAAATCTCCCACAGTCCCCTTCAAAATCTTGCATTTTCGCCAGAATCGGCGAAACTGGACTACACAGCCAAATTACATGGACTAAAATCGCGTCAATCGCGGCAATCGAAACGATACCGATCAAAAATGTAGGGAAGGCTTGTCTGAAGATTTTGAAAATTAATTTTCGCCGTTCAACGCACCCTTCCCAGAGGTGTGCGTGCGTGCGTCGGCAAAGGTCCCGCTGGTCCCGCCTCGCAACTTGCTCGAACTTCTCGGCGTGGATATCGGATGTCGACGGATTAATTTGGTATTTTTTTAAACCAAGGACTATTTTAACATTTATATCTATGTTCCTCCAAAGTTAATTGAAAACAACACGTAACTTGGCAATATTGTTTCCCTGTTTGTAATAAAATTGACGCGGAAGAAGTTCGTGGACGAAAGGTAGGCTAGATAGAGGATTATTTCGATTACACTGACTGACCATAACGTTACTGACTTTTAATTTATAGCTCGATGTACCAGCGAAATTTGTGCTGCCAAATTTGCCCCTCAACATGCAAAACATGGGTTGAAATTCAAAATTTTTCCGGGGGGGACATGCCCCCCCCCCAAAAAAAACACGGCCTACTCGGGCTCTAGTGGCGCCTGCGGTGCGATGGCTCGCGCCTTCGGCGCTTCATGCGGGGTAAATTTTCAATCAAAATCTCGTCCTCCCCATACAAAATTTCACTCTCTATGATTCACGCCGGGGGAGGGCCTAGGAAAAATTTTTTGAGCCGGGGGGAGGGCCTAGGAAAATTTTTTTTCACCTGGGGGGAGGGCCTAGGAAATTTTTTTACGCTACCCCCGGACGACCGGCCCCCCTCCCCGGTAAATATCGTACAGTCCCTAAGTACTATACATTTAACATCTTTTACATATGTTAAACCTACGAAAATATTTGGGTGCACTGGTGCACCCACAGAAAAAATTGGGTGCACAGCTCCAAATTTGGGTGCACTAAGCTGCACATGCACCCAGTATTTCCAGCCCTGATTAGTACTTAGTTTAAATACATGTCTCTGTATCTGTATCTGTATAGCCGGTATAACCGCCTTTCGGCGTAACACACTAAGTAGTACTCACATATCTCCTCTGGACTTCTAGCCTCTCCCTGGGATCAGGCATGTAGTTGGCCAGATCTGTGATGGTCTCGTTGCCTGCACTACCTACACACACAGAAAGGTGGCGCTGTCAGACAAAACTGCACGTCCAGGAAATATCTCAAAGCAAAGCAGGATCTATGGTTCTATGTTGGCAGAAAGTATAAGTCATAAGAGATTACACTGTCTAATGATACTAAGTCTTTGTGTTAAATGGTGTTTACAGCCAAGTGATAATGGTTCTACATCATGTACAGTAACCATTTTTTTAAAGCAGCCCCCTGTCTCTAGCTGTGGAGAGGTTTAGAGCACACACCAACAAGTGTCACATGCTGGGCCCCTTACACAATCACAGCTGACCAACTCTTCTACTCCAGCCTATGGCACTGTTTCCCATCCTCTCATGACAGACTGCTGCTTGTATCGCACAGTACAATGATATCGTTGTAGTTTACATGTTTCTACACAGTAAATGTGTCTGAAGTGCTGTGCACATTATACATTTACAACTTTTTGCACAGTACATTTACCGGAAATGCTGTGCTCAATACATTACAGTGTTTTGTGCATTACACAGTGTTTCGTGCAGGCACAGTACATTCTGCCGACGTGTTTTCTATTGTGCACTACAAGTTTGAGGCCCATCAGTAGAGGATGTGTTGAGTGTATAACTATCACCTATTTAGTAAGTGTTTAACTGTTAGCTAAGATGGAACTACAGTACGTGTGTCTGTGCAGGTGTTACCTAAGTGTGTGAAGGCACCATCAGCCCAGCATGGAGGGGAGTGTGCATGGCTCGCATGCCCTACAGCCGTGTACAGCCGAGTACAGCCAAGTACAGCCCAGTACAGCCACAACCCAGTACAGCACGGTACAGTCCAGTACAGCCACAACCAAGTACAGCCGAGTACAGCACAGTACAGCAAGGTACAACCCAGTACAACCAACACCAACATGCAGTAACAGCACCACCAATATGCACCAACAGCCCAGAACAGAACATACAGAACAAAACAAAAACATGTTAGGTGAAACAAGGTGGTGACCATCTATAGTGGTGAGGCTCAGAGCTGACCAAGGTGCAATGGGAGGATCACAGATTGACCAAACATGATCTGTTAAAAAATGATTTTCTTCATGTTTTCATTTGCTTTTTCCAAAGAATACTACAGTGACAATTATCAGAAACACAGCATTTTGAAATAAATTTACTGTTTCTCAATACATAATATCATGATACAATCATTTGAAATTCTGAGTCCAAAACCTGTTGCTCCTCTCTCTGTACATTGTACATTATTTTGTTCAACTCAGTCTAGAATGAAGTGACCTGGTTTTTCTTACAAAAAATGCAGGAATCACACAAAGCACCTTGATCAACTCCAAGCACAAAAATTAGTTTAGAAATAAAGATGTTAATTACATGAGGTGCCCATTCTAGTACATGTATGGTATAAACAAAAATTTCAACATTAAAATATTAACATGCAAGAAAATAATCAATACAAAACATAAATTACAAAATACAAAATAAATGCAAAAAAATATGAGTATGAACTGTGTGAAAACAAAGTTCGTGCAAGTGATAACCCCAAACAAACCACTGTTATAATAAAAGATGAGTTTTGGGATGTGTCTGATTCTAAGCAAGGACTCAAGAATGTGATTATGACTGACAAAATGTAGAAATGGTACCATACGGCAATCTAAATGTGGGCTAAAAATGTGTGAAATGGGAATAAATAAATCAGGAGACAAAAATTAAATTATCTGCCCAAACTTGTGTGACTGGGGAACTGGAGGGAACATTGTCCTCGTGGCTGTTTGTGCTTTTCTGTTACTCTATTTTCTGTGGCATCAAGCAAAATGATTGTCTAGGCTAGCAGACATACTGATAAAGATCTGGCACTTAACATGACTTTCCTCACTCCACCCAGGTGTAAAATGGGAACCTGACTTCTGTTGGTGAGGTAAAAGGCAGTGGAAGGAGAGGGATGGGCTCCGCCTTTCTATACCCTGCTCTAGACACAGTCAAATAACAACCCACTTCCCCTACCGCTTCAAAAAGGCTATATGACTACCTTTACCCTTTTGTGAACTTTGCATTCATGAATGCTGACGCATTACGTGCCGTTTATTAGGGTTAGCCGAAATGTGAATATGAGCATTAAAAAATCATTGATGTTCACACCCGTGATTGAGGTTAGGAGGTTACGGGGTCACCTTAGACCGTAAGGAAGTTTTAGGATAAATGATTTATTTGTCCTGCAGCGTTCTGGGCCAGGTCGGATTTCTGATCTGATATTTATGGTTGTTATAAGCACATCGGCAGAATGTACTGCCCCAGTGCAAAATCTGAAACGTAATTAATGTGCATAGAACGTCTACAGAAAGTATTGTATATAAGGATGATATAATCATATCTTTAGCTTTTGGTAACAATATCTTATGCAACAGAGAAAATTCTGATTCAATGTTGACCAAAAATCCAACAGAAACTGTGGTTACACACAGGTGCAGTAAGTTCTGCGATATGCTGTCGTCATGTTTAAAATGGCAGCTGGATGGAGGTTTTAGTGAACCTTCCATAGTGAAATCTAGCAGCTGTACATTAACTACATGCATGGCTGCAAAGGGTGGTGCAGGGAAAATGAAATACGGTAAAAATGTAAGAGTTACATAAAGGGGTGGGGACTGTTTTTGTCATTGTTTATAGCATAATTTTTATGACACCTGTTTGTTGTTTGTTTACCTGTAATGTTTGTTTGTTTGTTTACCTGTGATGGTGATCAGGAAGGACACGGAACCTGCCCCTGCTTGTTTGTTTGTTTGTTTGTTTGTTGTTTGCCTGTAATGTTTGTTTGTTTGTTTACCTGTAATGTTTGTATGTTTGTTTGTTTACCTGTAATGGTGAGCAGGAAGGACACGGAACCCGCCTGTTTGTTGATGTGTTTGTTTGTTTTTTTGTTTGTTTACCTGTAATGTTTGTTTACCTGTAATATTTGTTTGTTTACCTGTGATGGTGAGCAGGAAGGACACGGAACCCACCCATTTGTTGATGTGTTTGTTTGTTTGTTTGTTTACCTGTAATGGTGAGCAGGAAAGACACGGAACCCACCCATTTGTTTATGTGTTTGTTGGTTTGTTTGTTTGTTTACCTGTGATGTTTGTTTGTTTACCTGTGATGTTTGTATGTTTGTTTGTTTACCTGTAATGGTGAGCAGGAAGGACACGGAACCCGCCCATTTGTTGATGTGTTTGTTTGTTTGTTTGCTTGTTTGTTTACCTGTAATGGTGAGCAGGAAGGACACGGAACCCGCCCCTGTTTGTTGATGTGTTTGTTTGTTTGTTTGTTTGTTTGTTTACCTGTAATGGTGAGCAGGAAGGACACGGAACCCGCCCCGTCCTCCAGCTCCTTCTCGATGTGATGCGTCTCTTCTCGCTTCAGCTCCGACAGGTCCACTTGGCATCTGGGGGGGGACAGGGTTCACTTCAGTCTCATTAATGTAACAGTTAAACTATCAAGGTGCTGCCTAAAGCTCCGACTGGTCCACTTGACATCTGGGGGGGGGGCAGGGTTCACTTTAGTTAAGTTCTGACTGTCTTTAGGAAGGCTGCAAAGCAAATGCATAATGTTTACCTTCACATGGTCTAGCCTAACTAACTACTGTTCTGTTTATTCTTACTCAAACACATTCAATAATAATATGGTGACCAGTATCTCCACTCTGTCCTGCCACATAATGCTATAGTTAACTTATTGTGTAAATCTCTGACAGGTTGGCAACTGAAATATCTGACCTTCCCATGAAGTCGTCCTTGCTGCCGACGTCCTTGTCCCAAACGGAGATCTCAAGGACACTGGTCTGGTCGTCGTACATGTGAAGGTCAAACTGCTCCAACCACCGCGGGTCAAGCGTTTTTGCTGCGACCTACAGCACGGAATGGTACACATCACAACAGTTATATCAACATTCACAGCTGGTTACTGACCCCCCCCCCCACCACACACACTGAGGTCATACATGTAGAGGTCAAACTGCCCCATGGCCAGCCACCGAGGGTCAAAGTGTTTTCCCTAACATCTGTGTGTCCATAATATCACCAGGGTGTTTTTACTGCAACATACTTTTGGTATGCACTCCTGCATACCTCAGATGTACATACCTAGGATATGTTGCAGTAAAAATGTCTTTAAGCACACTATTTGTCAAGGTGGCGATATTATGGACTATGGTGATATTATGGACAAGCATGTTACAGCTAAGTCACAGTCTCATTGGAAAGTAATGTAAAATTCATAACTACAAATTTAAAGAAGGAAGAAAATTCCTTGGCTGGTACACAATGTAGTTATATTGCTTTTTAGGATGTCTGTATGTCAGTGAGACGTGTGTTTGTTATTGAGTTTTTAGGGAATGTGCACTGATGATATTTGCACACTAAACCATTAGAGACAGATGAGACTGCAAAACTCGACATTCAAATTTCCCCTTAACCAAAGCACAGAACTTCCCAACATGGAAACTGACATATTTTGATGGAAAAGTTTGGGCAAATGTGCAGGCTAATGCTACACTTAAAACATAAAAACTACAAACTTGAAAACACAACATTTTTACCATGCGTTAGTAACGATACATACAACAGCATCAGCTGATCTTCCCAGTTGATAAAACAGGAGAAACAGTTAAAAAGCCGGAGGTTTGCCTTCTGGTCAGAGGAAACAACGGCAGCTCATTCTGGTGTGAACAAAGATCGCTGTGACACTTCCTACCATGGTTAAGGTAAGTTCTTAGTAATACCCTGAGCTCACTGTTATCTTCAATAAGAATGAAGTCTTTGAAAAGATTGGTAGTTCACTTACTAGATTGATAACTGGGAATGACGAAGTTTGAAGAAGTTTTGTTTTAAAGAAACTTGATAAAAAATTGCTGCAAGCAAAGAAAGCGGCCATATCCTGGTAGGGAAAAAACTTTATTTATTTCAGATTATTTTATTTTACACAACTAAGTTCCAGTAACTGTTCAATCATTCATCCAAATTCTAGCATTTTTTTTTTTTGGTAAAACTTTTAGTTAAGCTCACAAAATGAAATGAATTTAGTCCGCTCAGAAATGTGCAGAACGTAAAATCTGGGCATCAAGTGGATAAAATAAAGCTTGATGGACCCCTTTTCTATAATCTTTGTTCAGACTGGCCTGACCTTCAGTCTGGTGACTGTTATCTTGCTTGCGGCTGGCGGCATCACGTTTTCTGCTCAGATTCCTCAACCACAAGTTGCTCAAGGTATTAAAGATAGTTCTGCTGTGTACTATATACATTGTAATTAAAACATTTTTTTATTTATTTTTGTTTATATTTATTTATATTATCTCAACATCTTAATGATGATCTCAATGGACGATGTTATTTAACATACATTTTGTTTCTATAATAGCAGTGTTGAATGTATTTGTTGAGTGACAGCATGATTCAATACTCGAAACAGGGGGTTTCTGTATAACTGTTAGTGTTATATTACTGTAACATTTTAGAAGCTATATAAACCGGTCATACCTTGGGTGAAAAAACTTAGAGAGTAGAGCTGTGTACATGTACCTGAACAGGTACAGGTATGATCAAATATCAGTATAATGTACATTGAATTTATTTTACAGATGTAAACCCCCCTGCGAATGTTGATGGCCAGAGGAACGACCCCCCTCCCCCCGGTGCTGCTAACTTTGAGGACTGTGCAGATCTCTATGCTGTACTCTACTGGACCGGCACATTGCAGGACGGAGTCTTCCCCATCAAACCTGAGTCTTCCACCGACCACTTCGACGTCTACTGTGACATGACTACAGATGGTGGGGGCTGGACTGTCATACAAAGGAGGGTGGATGGGAGACTCAACTTCGATAGAAACTGGGCAGACTACAAAACTGGGTTTGGGTGGGTCGAGGGGGAACACTGGCTTGGACTGGATAAAATTCACACCCTGACATCCCAGAATAGCTATGAGTTGTATGTGGAGTTACAGGATTGGGAAGGGAACTTTGCTCATGCTAAATATGGTACATTCAGCATTGGGGATGAGAGTGCATATTATACACTGAACATTGGGGGGTACAGTGGGGATGCTGGAGACTCTATGGGTCACCATAACGGTAGGAAATTCAGTGCAAGGAATAGAGACAATGATGGATCCAGTATTTATAATTGTGCTCAGTTGTTTTCAGGTGGCTGGTGGTATAACAATTGTGCTAGCTCTGCCCTGAATGCTGCCTACTTCCAGCCAGAGGACTATCATGGTGATGACACAGGACCTGGTGTTCGCTGGTATCACTGGAAAGGTTACTACTACTCACTGAAGGCCACCAAGATGATGGTGCGACCTCAGAACTTTGTTCGCAAACTGTAACATTCTATGCAACTCCTCTGTATTGCAGTAATTAGCAAATTGAATAACATTAAGATGGAATTGCATACAGGTCAGTGAGCTAGCAGCATTTCATGTACAACTGCACAGTATTTGATGTACAGAGATAGAAGGATGCCTACTATGAATGTACAACAATAACTGTCATGAACATAGCACTAGTTAGGGTTAGACACAGGATACATTAAGGTTGACTTGTACTGGAGTAAGGAAGACCCTAACCTATACTGTATAAAGAGTGTACCTTGCTCTAACTTGTACTTCTCATTGCTGAGCCTGAACTTGTAGTAGGCTTAGACAGC
>NW_017802680.1:118519-158821 GCF_001625305.1 Branchiostoma belcheri | reverse complement strand
CACACACACACACGCAACACATAAAGGTAGAAAGGTTTATTGCAAAATTCGTGCCCGGAGGATAATTGCAAATTACAAAACATAAGAGAGCAATGAATCAGAGTATAAAATAACTAAAGTCTACATGATAAAGGTAGCTGTCTAGAACTATAACTATGTCTAAAACTATGTCTGTTGACTGAACTGAACTGACTTCTCTTCTGTAAACCATAGAAAAAGTAATGTCCCACCAAAATTTGTTGGTTTTTTTTTAAAGGATGCATTAAGGTTGACTAATGTGTGAAGAAGACCCTACAGCTAGGAAGGAGTTTTATACCGTACCTTGCTTTTATACTTCTCGTTCCCGAGCCTGAACTTGCAGTACGGGTCGCTATGTAAGGTTAGACAGCCAACCTCCCCCCCCACACACACACACACAAATAACTTAGGGTACTGTACATGTACTGGAGCAAGGAAGAACATACTGTGTAAAGACTTTTGTACTGTACCTTGCTCTTGTATTTCTCGTTCCCAAGCCTGAACTTGCAGTAGGGTTAGGCTACGTATTTAAGGTTAGACAGCCCCCCACACTCAAACAACACACACACATATTACAATAGGGTACGGTACTTGTACTGTAGTAAGGAAGACCTTACCTTGCTTTTGTATTTCTCATTCCCGAGCCTGAACTTGCAGTACGGGTCGCTGAGTCCGTTGTCGTCCATCGGCAGCAAACCCTTCCCTTCAATCAGCACCAGGCTGACAACGCTGCTCCAGATCTGGGCCTTCATACTGCGCTGGGTCTCAACGAGCCGGTTACGCTTGGCTAGGTACTGCAGGGAACAACAACAACATGGGGAGTTAAACCCATGCCGCAAACCCACGCCGCAAACCCACGCTGCGAACCCACGCTGTAAACCCACGCTGCAAACCCACGCTGTAAACCCACGCTGCAAACCCACGCTGCAAACCCACGCTGCAAACCCACGCTGCAAACCCACGCTGCAAACCCACGCTGCAAACCCACGCTGCAAACCCACGCTGCTCCAGATTTCTGTGGGATCACCACCAGACAGTTACATTTTGCTAAGTACTGCAGAAACAATATGTACAACACTGGGAGGGTCCATACATGTAAGTACTCTGCCAGGAAACATACATGCAAGAAACATTGTCCTGTAAACTAAACTATAACACAACATTTGTATTTGTATCTGTATAGCCGGTATAACCGCCCTTCTGCGTAACACACCAGCTTCTGTATCTGTATAGCCGGTATAACCGCCATTCGGCGTAACACACCAGCTTCTGTATCTGTATAGCCGGTATAACCGCCCTTCGGCATAACACACCAGCTTCTGTATCTGTATAGCCGGTATAACCACTCTTTGGCGTAACACACCAGTTTCACAGGCACTCCACATGGCGGCAGCTGGCTATATCACACCCGATCGACTTGTTACACCTAACCCTTGAACCTCTAGACATTGTTTAAAGCTATCTAATGACAATGCCCCTACTGTACTTGGTGGCAGCGAGTTCTAATCTGCGATACATACAGCCTTGCTGCTGATACAGGACTGGCTACTAGTCCTACATTGTACATGCCAGGATGGGCAGAATCACGTCAGTGACCTGATATAGGATTGACCATAGACTCAGTTATCAGCTCGATTTTCAACTACGTAGGCGCAACCCTGGAAACAGGCTAAAAGCATGGAGACATGCCTGCAGGATTAACTGGTCTGAGAGTAATCCCCAGGCCTGATCGAACACAGCTGTCAGTACACTGTAACAACAGTAAATCTAACACAGACTAGTACTGTAGATCTAACACAGCTGTCAGTAGTGTCAGGAAGGTTTAACCCTGCTGCCTGAAAATGTACACATAGTGCAGCACAAACCCGAGATGATAACAGTTACTCTCCTCACAACAACCTGGACTATACATCTAATGCCTTAATATACCACTTTCTATCCAAGTTGTGTCTGACAATATTGGATCAATATTTAGCACAATGAGCACTGTTAATTACTGTTACTAACAGTAACTGCAACAAACAGTGACTTTTTATAATACATTACGTTCTTGATTTGACTAGTGATCCTAACTTTTCCACTTTCCCACTTACACTAATATCTAGGACAAATTCGTCATACCTGCTGAGAAGGAGCCACAGAAAAATACTGAATAATATCAGATTCTGATCTATCCACATATAGGCAACAGGGAACCATAAAATTGGATATAGAATCACTGCATGCAGGAACATCAATAATGAGTCCTTTTATCTGTGTGGTCTGTTTGAGAAGACTGAGATGATATTTTTGGTTGTTTGTTTGTTATGTGGAATGATTTATGTAGCTATCATAAAGGCAATTGTTGCCATAACACCACAAGAACAGGATGTCAGGTTAAATGCTGAAGGGCTGCAGAAACAGGATTTTTTTCAGTCTGAACATACAGATGTGTGTGCTAAACATTCATCAGACTAAAATTAGGCTTTAACTGACTCACAATGTAAAACTGTCTGTAATAACAGTCTGAGAATATTAAGGTTTTCTATACTAAAAGGTGGAGGGGGATGGAGAGGAAATAAAAATATGTTGCATCATTATAATGAATCATAATATAAAAAGAAAGTAAAGAAGGCAAGATTTAAAAACACAAGTCAAAAGTATTCATAGGAAGCTATAGGAGCTATAATCAAGTTATGATTATACACAGTCACACATTATGCAAACACAAGCAATAAAAATGTTTCCTTACAGCAATACTAGCTGTATATATTATATATATATACTGCATATCAGCAAAAAGGTGCATCAAAACTACTGTTCCTCCTCAAACTACTGCACAGCAACACCCCAGAAACATCGTCACACAAGCCTGGGCAAAAAGCTTTCAAACATGCACAACAACAAACAAGGTTAGTGCTGAAAGGAGCGCTGAGAAATGTTCCAGGTGTGCATAAGGCATATATAATACATATCCAGCCTGGCGAAAAGTCATAAACATCAAATTCACATTACATGAGAACATCGCAAACACAGTCACACACAAACACACACGCACACGCACAACTCTGCACAGCTTCCACCATGCAGGTGTTATATAGAAGCTGCAAAGCTGAAAAAACGAGTCAGATTTTAACCTTTCGCTTCCACTGGACCAGTTTGAACTGCTCCCTGAAACGCATGTACTGAAAGGGAAGGAAACATAAAGGTGATCAGAGATGGCAGACTTCACCCATTCACAACAAAAATACGCATACACGGGCAGACACACACACACACCACACAAACGCATGAAGACACACGGACACACACATTGATGCACACACACACACACGCACACACACACACACAGACCAACACACACACACACAAACACACACACACTCACACACGTGCGCACACACTCATGCACGCACGCACACTCACTCAGACACACGCAAGCACACACACAATGCATACAATCCTACTAGTAACCAATAGAACTAATAATAAGAGGCAGTCAATATATGATCAAACCAGAAATAAGGTAAAAAAACTGGTCAAAGCAGACCAAAAATAAAGTCTATCGCTAAATAAAATGGTCAAAGCAGACAGTATTACTGTATAATATTTCAAATAGACCACCTACCCTCAACTGTTGGTAATAATAATATGACTAACAGACAGGTTTCTATTGCCAGGCTGAAGCCAGGTTTCTGATCAGGATTCCATGATGTGCAATGTTGAAGTGCTAAATATGATGCCTCACAAAATCCTAACCCCAGTTTGATCCAACCTCTACCAGAGGAAAGTGGAGCAGAATCAGACATATCACAAGAACTGCCTGCTGAAGTGAATTCAAAGTGCAGGGAACGGCCATTACGTATACTGTTGGGATGTGAAGCGTACTACTAGGGAACAGCCATTACTGTGTGGATGTAAACTGTCGCTATAGGTTAGGGCCATTCCATGCTGTTGTATGTAATACTATGCAGCTGCATACATGTATTAAGTGGGCCAGGGCAGAGTGTCATTAGCCCAGGGCCATGTGGACATACATGTAGGCATCCAATTATCCTCCGTACAGATCATTTTCTGCCCTTTCAGCAGAACTGAAATCTCATCAGTGTGTGTGTGTGTGGGAGGAGGATAAACAGTAGGCAACAGGGACCACAGATATAGATGAAAAGGCCTTAGTTATAATATATATAATATTAAATACATGTATATGCATGTAAGCCAGGAACTGATAGCCAGGGAGCACCTAACACTGAAGGACCTCACAGTCCTAACAGCTGTGACTGCTGAGGCTTGCTAAAGAGCACTGACCCAAGACTACACAATTCTACATCAGTCATCACACAGGCACAAGAAAGCCACAAGATCTGACTCAGGGAAAGGGATTAGCCTGACTGAACCTCGCTTTTCGCCGTCTCCCCAGTAGTCCGCCACGGACTATATATGTAGGGAGCCCCCCGGAGCTTGGGTTTCACAGGCTTGGGAAAGCTCACTGACAGATAGAATAATGTGTTGATAATAGAACAGTCATTAGTAGGTCATGACACCCTAGTGAGTGTGCACCATACCTGTGCTACATCTATTTGCTGTAGATCCAGAGCAGTGAGCAGCCTGGGAGGAACCCTGGGAGTAACCACCTGTTGTTGTGCCTGTTGTTCTGACATCCTGGATCTGCTGGGGACTGACAGTTTATTTTCACTAGACTAGTATTACTAGTAAGGAAATAGCTACTAACTGCTAGCCTGAACAGTAACCAGCCACACAGAAGTACCAAACAACCATCTCTTGCCTGAGGCCTCTGGAGGTGGAAAATGTTGCGTTTCCAGTTTCAATCCAGAGATAATTAGGGTCTGTATGAGGCATTCTCTTTTTCCTTTTAGATTGTGACTGAATTGATTCTGAGTCAACAATCTGAAATGCATCAGGACCAGGGCTGTCTCCAGGATACATTGCTCTGCTTGCTTGTATTGTACAAGTGACATAATAGACTTGTTGCTACAGATAGATTAAATGCAACAGCCCAGACAATGCAAAAATAGGTATTACATAAAAGACTGTTTTGTTATTAGAAAGAATACTGATTTGCTGTCACATGTACCCATAAATAACTGATTGTAAAGCCTAAGCTAACTTTTGATTATTTCTTTTCTATATATATATGTTGTTAAGTTTTATTCTATACCTATCTAATTTACTATGCTACTTATTGTTACCTATTTGCCATACAATGTACCCTGTACAATTGTCGTGCAATAAAGTTCTTCATAATACTTAGAAAGGGACTTAATAATATAATATTTCACCCCGTAAGCGGGACAGGGCACAGTGCAAAATATGACTGTGTTAGAATAGATTCTGGACTAGAAATAAAAAATGTGTCACTCATATATATACTATGCACAGTTAACACGTTACACTGTCCAAATAAATTATGTTACTGCAAGGTTAGATATATCATTGACCCATAATACCTTAAGCAGTGGAAAATGCAGCTACTGTGGTACCGGTATTATACGAGCTCACCTAAATTTAAAGTGCAACAAAAACAATCATGTGAATCTGAAATCCATAAGGACCAGGGCTGTCTCAAGGACACATTTGCTCTGCTTGCTTGTTATGTACAAGTGACATAAAACTTATAGAAAGGGACTTAATAATATTTCACCCCATAACATAAGTAGGACAGGGCACAGTGCAAAATACGACTGTGTTAAAATATAATAAATTTTCTGGACTAGAAATGTGTCACTCGCATTATCGTATCAAATTAACATGCTACACTGTCTGAATAAAATGTTACTGTGCACAGTTATGTATGACCCATGTTGTCTTAAGCAGTGGGAAATGCAGTGATATTATACGAGCTCACCTCGATTTATGACCTTATTTAGACACAAACCATGATGACTAAATGTAACATCACACAACAGCACTACACATAGATCACTGTGACAGCAACAGTCAGAACCGAGCTAAATCTCACCTGCAGTTCCCTAACATGTCCTGTGGGTAACAAAAGAGCAGTGAATACATCTATGTAGTACATGAGCACACATCTGCACAGAACACTAAACCACCCCCCAGAAGTGAACAGTCACATACATGTAGCAGCAAATACATGTAGACATGAAAACACATACCGGTATACATCTGCACAGAACAGACGATAAACCGGACAGTGAGTGAGTGAGTGAGAACACTAAACCACCCCCCAGAAGTGAACAGTCACATGCATGTAGCAGCAAATACATGTAGACAGTCATGAAAACACAGTGAGTGAGTGAGTGAGAACACTAAACCATCCCCTAGAAGTGAACAGTCACACACACACACACATGTACATAATTCACACGTAAATCTGCACAGACCACTAAACCAAGCTAACCTGATGCCAGGCACGGCAGGTCCGGCCCTGAACAATCTCCAACAACCTCCTCCACAGCTCCAAGCTAACACAGATAACTGTCTGCCTCCATAGCTATGAGCTAGTAATTATAGTAATACAGACTCTTGTTTGCCTCCACAGCTTCGAGCTAATACAGATTCTTGTCTGCCTCCATACATACAAGTTAATACAGTATCACTGTCTGCCTGCATATGAGCTAACAGTAAATACAGATTCTTGTCTGCCTGCACATCCCCGGATCCCTGTCCGTCAGTACTAATCTCACAGGGGATGTGTGAGCTGCATTAGGATAATGCTCCCTGGAATTAGCCTATCTAGACTCCTGCATGAGGACATTAATTTTTAAGGACAATCTTCTGGTGTACATGTACATGTAGTATTAGGAGTTTTGAAGATGAACTATGCATATGCTGGAACTGATTGTCAAATTGCATCTACAATTTCATGGAGTCCAAAACATGTGACTGCAGCCATGATTACATAATTATATAACAGCTAATTTTTAAGGACAATCTTCTGGTATGTATTAGAACCATGCTGGAACTGATTGTTGAATTGCATCAGATACAATTTCATGGAGTCCAAAACATGCGACATTAATTTTTGAGGACAATCTTCTGGTATGTAGTATTAGAACCATGCTGGAACTGATTGTCAAATTACATCATGTAGTCAGAAACATGCAGCTGCAGCCATGATTACATATATAACAGCAGCTAATTGGTTATTCAGTAAAGCTACTGTAACGCTCATCAGTAAACATAGTCTGCTGCTGGGCTGTACAGCAGGAATTGAACACACAAGAGCGTATATGGTTGACATTTGAAAACCAACCGTAACACAGCTGTAAAGATCATTTTCATCATACATTATTTTCTCATTGACCTCAATATTCTCAATGCCTGCAGTAAAACCCGGTGATCTTTCCAAATGCACTCAGCAATTACCAGACTCTGAGCTGTTGTATTGAGGAAATTACTGTTAGATGTCCTGAGAACAGTACATTCTGTACTGTGCCAGAGCCTCAATATCTCCCAACGCTTAATGTTTAATCCAATACGGGTTGCCAAGTGGTTTCCATAGTACCTGTAGCTTTCAGCAATAATATCATTATTTCACAGGCCAATGTTTTGAGAAGTACTTATTCCTGCCCGGCAACTTAGCCATGTAGGAAACATGTGCAATGTATAATGTACAACAAAATATACAATGTACATCATGACAAAAAGTTCTTAACGTTCTTGCCAACACTGAGTAAATTGGGACTTACCCCAAATTTTCTTGGACATTTGGGGTAAGTCCCAATTTACCCAGTGTTGGTACAATGTACATTGTACATTTTTTTGTACATCGATGCACAATACATAAAGTAGCCAATAGGAGCTTCAGGGCCTCATGAACACAGATGTTTCAAGTACAACAGCGTAGATTCTGAAATATTCAATAGCTGTAAATTTAAATTTCAAAATATACAGTATGTATATACATTATGAAGGTACCATACATTACGTAATGTATATAGTTGGAGATAGGACTTATATATGCAGGTGCAACAGTTCTATAATTAGAGACGATACATATACAGAGAGTACTCAATAAACAGAGAAGATATCCATTATGTATAGATTTTTCACAGATAAAAGTATCACAACATACACAGCCTGCTGTAAACGTACCAAAAGGCCACACAGACCTTCCAAACTTCCCAGCTCTGATAAATGTGTAACAATTATTACCCAGAGTTGTGTGTTAAACTCACATCCACCTGTCTGTAGCAGAAACAATCTGCCAGCTAACAGCCTCTAACACCGTAATAGCCAATAGGAGCTTCAGGGCCTCATGAACACAGATCTTTTACATGTAAGTAGAACAGTGTAGATTCTGAAATATTAAATAACTAAGTATACATCTAAATTTCAAATACACTGTATGTATAAAAATAGGTATATATAGTGGGAAATAGGATTCACATATGCAGCTGCAACAGTTCTATAATAATAAAGAGAGAAGATATCCATTATGTATAGATTTTTCATAGATAAAAGTATCACAACATAGCCTGCCATAAACATACCAAAAGGGCACACAAAAAATAAATGCGTAACAGTTGTGTGTTAAACTCACATCCACCTGTCTGTAGCAGAAACAGCCTCCACTAACACCGTAATGGACAATACAAATGTAGGAGCTTCAGGGACTCATGAACACAGATGTTTCAAGTAGAACAGTGTAGAAATATTAAATAACTGTATATTTAAATTTAAAAATACACTGTATAATAAAAATGATGGTACCATACATTATGTAGTAATATGACTCACATATGCAGGTGCAACAGTTCTATAATTACAATAAACAGAGAATACACGTTCATGTACATGTAAACTACATATATCCATAATGTATAGATTTTCACCGATAAAAGTATCACAACATATATACACAGCCTGCCGTAAACATACCAAAAGGCCACACAAACCCAGAGTTGTGTGTTTACTGGCCACCTGACTGTAGCAGAAACAATCTGCACACTGTAACAGCCTCCACTAACACTGTAACAGCCTAATAACCAGGAAATCATGCTAGTCAGAAGAACTGACGTCACTGAAGGCACTCCTGAAATATGCTTCTACTGGGAACAAAAACATTCAACAGCTAGTCCGGCAAAACTAAGTCCGTTTCCTGGATAACATCATTCAGAGGGAAACAAAATCAAAATTTTTATTCCCTGTGATTGTCTGGAGGGATGTGCCTTGTTTGGTATTGCAATTTTTGTTAAGTACTCAGGGCTCGAAATTCATTTTTGGGAATAGGTGCAATGGCGCACCCTACCTTAAAATTGGGTGCACAGAAAATATTTACTAATAGGTGCACCATATAAGATGAAATAAGTTGTAGAATGTCAGCAAAAACTAATAATTATTATGTTCCATATCTAAAGAATAGTACTATTATAACAATTTTTATTATTTTTCTGACACTTAGATGTTAAGAATATGCTGTATATTACAGTACATTTGACATCTCTATAATACCACATTACGTAAACTTACATGTATGAAAAAGAATTTTGTGCTCAACTTCAAATTTGTGTGCACCCAGTATTTTGAGCCCTGTACATGTGCACATGTAGCCAGTATTTTGAGCCCTGTACATGTGCACATGTAGCCAGTATTTTGAGCCCTGTACATGTAGATTGAATTTTAATATTTTATTTACCAGCATCCTTGAGCCTGGGTTTACTCCAGGTTACGTCTGGGCAAGTCAGCAAACATTTCTCTAACAAAAACACCGGACAGGATTTTGTACAGGAATGATCAACAGAAAATAATCAATCAGCATGAAGCCATTTCTATGCCCCTCCATATTGGATTTCATGTCTAAATATGCTACAAATGCCATACCTAGGCCTACTACGTATACATAAAATTTTAAGGTTTTTAGTGCATATTTAGTTGCAGTGTGTATGGTGTATGAACAAGTCACATACATACATGTAGTTTATTAGCCATAATTTTACTAGACAACATTGAAAGTCCTATTTTGAACATGGCACTTAATTGTGATGTATCAATATGCTGCATATGCCAGTGTGCATGTTACCCACATGTACATGTACATGTTACTAGGTTTTTAGTGCATTTACAAGCATTTCATTTTCAACTCATGTTCTCAGTTCATTTAGTGACACTGAAGAAGAGTGACAGAATTTTTGTCACGCAAAATGTCCTGAAGTTATAGTCAGATAAAACAGCTGAAACATCCCCGTACATGCAGCCACTGAGGTGCACAGTAAAGCTTGTTATGTCCAAAAGGGATTCTCCTGATCCAGTCTAATGAGCAGCAGAACCAAATTTCACGACTATTGACAATAATCGATATTAACCTGACCTAGTTCCCACATACGATTCTCCACGGTACAATAATTATTACAGCATCTTCCTATAGCATTATTATAGCATCTATAGAGCAATCTTTGTCCAGAACCTTATGTGTTTTCCTTGTTTACGATCCAGTCTAGTATTACAGTTAACCATTAAGACATAGTTTTAGATATAGTTATATTTCTAGACAGCTACCTTTATCATGTAGACTTGAAATATACATGTACTCTATTTCATTGTTCTTTTATGTTTTGTAATTTGCAATTAGCCTCCGGGCACGAATTTGCAATAAACTTTTCTTTTCTATTAAGTTCCTGTATGTGGAAGGTTTATATGTGAGAGCTTTACATGTGAGAGGTTTATATGTGTAAGGTTTAAATGTTACAGGTTTTTCAGTGTAATATAATCAGCTGCTGTGCTCTGTGCCTGTAAAGGCCAGTTTTACCGGCTGTACAGATGCATGTAATGATGCTAATTTGTGATTATTATGACTGACCTGTCAAAAAGTGGGAATTTAGTCCTCATTATTTTTGCATTTTTCGTCTTTACTGTGTTTTACAAATACATCTATAAGTCTAGAGAAGCTTGGAAAGTGCTGAAAGTGTTGAAAATTAAGGTTATTAAGAAGTCAGCCTGGCCAATCTTGTGGTTATTAATTGCACAGTCAGGTGGTTAATTGCATCTTGTGGTGGTGGTTAATGAGATTTTTCACCACTAGTTGACCAACAGTGGTGTCACGTTACATTCGCACTGTTTTACAAATTAATCATTCCGTCTGATTTAAACACGGAACAGGAACCTATACATGAACACCTCAGGTCAAGGTTTGAACCTTAAACTTTGACCTTAAACCACAATGGCAGGTGGCCTCTACCTTGTTTCTATCTTATCTAATAAAAATTTAAAATGATGTAAGCTCCTTTAGTAATATAGTATCATAAAAACTTGTATGGAATACACCCAGAGAATAAAACATTTTGGAAAATCTCCAACAGTAAATTTGCCTAAAACATGATGGCAGCCCATTGAAGATTCTGTGCAGCGAACATTGCCAGAATCAATTCATCGTTTTTCATGCCTACCGCTTCCTGAGAGGTGACTTGTCAGTGGGGAGGGCTGACATCACACAGGCTCCTGTTCTAGCACTCAAGTCATCTCTGTTTAGCAGAATTATTTATCAATGTCTGTCTAAAGGCATTCATCAGTGGCGAAAGTGATCACTTTCACATCACTTTCGCCTGTGGTAAGACCATAATCAATATTAATATGACCTTCCATATGACATTAATTATCTACAACAATAATTATCACCAACAGTTTAATTTTACATTCACCCAACTACAATATCACAATTAAGGTGTTACAATAACTTTATCAATAAGACACAAGAACTGATCAAGCTCAATCTTTGTTTCTAAATGTCACTTTTGTCAGTTCATATCTTTTGAGGCCGCCACATGACACCACTGAGTATTCAGGGAAAAGGTCCTGCTATATTGTCAAGTCTATGGATAGACAGCACGTAACATCTGTGTCCATAATATCACCAGGGTCCATAATATCGCCACCTTTAGAAATAGTGTGCTCAAAGATATTTTACTGCAACATACCCTCATCCTCCCATGGCAGGGGCAGCGGCTCCGAATTCCTTCTCCACCCCTACCCCTGCCGTATAACATGGCATCTTCTACTCTACGACCCGAGGAATATTAATATTCATGAGCTTGCCTTATTTGGCATGACCCCATTTCTGACTTGGGCGGCGAAGGGACGTCACCCTCCCCGCCGGCGACTCCGCCGCCGCCCGGTGACGAGCCCGTTAACGCATTGGGGAGGCCGTGCGGGGCAAAGTCACCGAGTTAACACCTTCCCCGTGCTCGGCGGGATCCGCGCGCAGCCTCCAGCACACGCTAGCGCCCCGCCGACGCCCGCAGCGGCCTGCATCGCAAAAGTTCTCTTTCCGAGACGACGCCATGTTTGTTTTTATTTGTCACTGAATAGCCGACATGATTGGTTCCGATAGCTAGCGCATCTCATAAATATTAATGTAAAGTGCGTTGAAGATTTTCTCTGTGATACGTGATTGGCTGAGAGCGTGTCCCTGGAATCGGGTCGTAGAGTAGAAGATGCCATGTTATACGGCAGGGGTAGGGGTGGAGAAGGAATTCGGAGCCGCTGCCCCTGCCATGGGAGGATGCATACCCTAGGTATGTACATTTGATGTGTGAAGGAGTGCATACCAAAAGTATGTTGCAGTAAAAATCACTGTATGAAAAACCACGTTTCCAAGAGTTTCCAGTCCCGCACACGCTCGTGAAATTCGCCGTGTCCTGGTCGCGTCCATGGATTTCCGGGCTCCGCGTGTACGGCCCCGGATATTTCCTTACACTCCCGGATTCGTGCTCGCCGTGCACGTGCAAGGAAATTTACGCCCCGCACACTTGGCGTGTGTTGGGGAGTGGCTAACAATAAGGGGTAATTAGGTACTGCGTGTATTCATGTTTCAGGTGATAATTACTTGAACCAAAATTGCCAGCACTTTAATCTAAGCAAATTAGATATAGAATGATCAAGGATTGTTAATACAACATTTGAACCTATGCGTCCTTGGCTTGATTTGTCGTGATGTCGTCCATACGACAAAGCACATTTGAGCGTAGGGCGCCCCGACGCTGGCGTTATATGACCTACTCGGTCAAAATGACCTAAATCTACACTCCGGTCTAAATCTGATTTTTTTATTTTGGAAATAATAGTTTAGGCCACACCAATTTAATTTCTTGGTTAACGGATTTTTCTAGAAAAAAATGGAGCGGGCGGGCGAAAAAAAATAAAAATAAAAATTTGAGACCACCTGCCATACAGCCATGTAGTAAGCAATCCATTAAGTTAAGTTACAAAATGATATAAGACATTATATTAGACACTTATTGAACTGAAAGGACCATCACTACATGTACATGAGCAACTTCTCTTACATCCCTTTACAATTATTCGTATTATTTTGCAAGATACACATCTTTACTGTATGAACAACAAACTGTCACTGAGTGTCAGTTGACAAGACTCCCATCCAACTGGGTTTCACTTATTATTCATCTTTCAAGTTCCAAAGAGTGGTTTAATCAGGGTGCTCTGTTCAGATCCCATTGTTTTCTTAGTTCAGGGCACACAGCTTACCACTGGGCTGGGCATTCTATTGTGTCTGGCTGATATGGAAGTTATTTAGAGCTTGAAATGTACAATATCCTAAATATATGCTTTAGACAAATTTCCAGGAATGTGTAAAAGTTATTGGCAAAAGAATTAACTACTTTTACAGATATTTCATTTCTTTTTTTATCTTTCCCCAATTCCCAAATACTACCGGTAGTATACATTTTATATTTCCCATTATACACTTTAGGTATGCTACAGCTACATTATACTAGTACATAGCCATCATTCAAACAAATAGCCACATTGACACACTCTTCAAGTTGCCACAAATTCAATGGTCTAGGGTTTCACTATAAAGTCCTTGATGTATGGGGATTTTTATTTGTAGGGGGAACCATTTTATTAAAAAATTTAGATGTAATAATTGATGCATTATTTGCAATTGTACTCCTGTTTATAGGTATCTAAATAAGATGTAACTTTGTTAAAATGCCACATGCACATGTAGTATTTTTCACAGAGTAATTTCTATAATTAAAAGAACCTGTTTCCCCCTACTCAAAGTGGACTCTTCCGACCGTGAGAAAGTTAGTGAATGGACTTACGTGCATGGAGGACTTTTTACTTTGCCAAAATTCCCATGTTTGTGGTAGGATTTTGTACTTTTTGAGAGTAATACAGTTTGTGATGCCAGAATACATTGTTATGTCGCGTTATTTTTACATATTCCCTGGAAAAAAGATCGTTTTGAAGGTGTGTGTGCATGTGCCGCCCAGGCCGAGTTTATACGTTCGGCCGATAATTTACTTTTAACGCCCGTTACTAGCACATGTTTCCGACACAATATGTGTTTAAATGAAATATAATATATATCTAAAAGGGAGATGATATGTTGTTACAGGCACGATGACTTAGTAAATCTGCCGTACGTTTGACTGTCGTCAGTGAAGTTTTCTCCCATGAATGGTGACATGTGCAAAGGGGGTGGGGGGCGAGTTCTATATCAAAATAATTTTTTTTGACGAACTTTTGAAGAGGCAACCTAGCTTTCCGAACAAATTGCACTCAGAAAAATGTTTCTGCCTTGAAGCAATGTATTTTTAACGCTGTTAACTATGCCCAAATTTTGAAAAATTACAACGTACGGGGTGGATTTTGGGGGCCCAATTCGGGACCCGAGAGTATGGATTTTTGTTCTGTTTTTATTTTTATTTCATTTTGGCAAAAAAACGAAGCGGCGAATCCGTTAACCAAGGAAATAAATTGGTGTGGCCTTATCCGTGAGGTTCATTACCATGATGTAATCAAACGCTTGACTAAAAGGGGTTTAAACTAACATGACCTGATCAGTTTGCTATGATTTTTAGGTACATGTATGGGTAATAATATGCAAGCTTTACATTGTAGTTCGGTCGATGTGTATTGCGATGTGTCTGACATGGCGTCCGTTTATGTGAATAGCCTTTGTGTAAACAAAGGGAGAACTCACAGCGTCCCCACGCCTGGTAAAATACTGAAATCCAGCAAAACAAGTCAACCCTCATGACATTAATTGTGGATTTTGGATACATTTACAAAGAGTAAGGTTATGTTGGAGTTGAAGTGCGGTTTTATTTCACTTAGTGAGCGACAAGTTGTGTAATTCTAGAACGAATAAAGCCATGTAATCATGACGAATTAGAATTATGAAGATCATTTGTCTGCCTTGAAATAAATACATTCACACAATCAGAAACATCCTATCATCCAAGTGTTCAGACTGCACAGGCGATTTAACTTAAAACCTATAATATAAAAACAAGATGGTTGTAGTATTGAACGCGATCACGTGATTATATGACTGACGACCAATCCTACCTTGCTCTCGCCGGGACCAGCCAATAAGAGACGCGATGCTTTGTTTTGGTGGGTCGCTTGAATCTTGCTTTGTCACAACGACGGTTTGCTTTTTCAAAACACGTTTGTCTCGGCTTGCAAAGATTACTAGTATGTTCCTGAACTAAAATGGCGTCAAACATTCCGTTCTGTTACTTCGTTTTCGCAACGGAAGAAATGACTCTACTACATTGAAAGGACAACACCGCAACGAACCAGCAAACCGACAGGAGGAAGGGTAAGCTAAAACAAGGATACTATTATATATACGGCACTATCGTTACATATATCTTAAACATGTTGTTTAAAAACCTTGGCTAAGTTGTGCCTACGGCAGAAATATTTATTTTGGCAAGAAGTGTACACTATTTTTTTACTGATTAATAACATAGTTTATTATTTCTACTTAGAAGTACATCGATATAGTTTGTATGTTGCTCAGAACATATGTACTTTTTTCAGGCGCGGATTTGGGATACTTTGAGACGATTTGAAGAAACTTTATCGCCAGGCTGTCGGAGAGCTCAGAAAAGAAAGAAAGAAAAGCGACTGCAGTCACACAGAAGAGGGTGAGTCTATGCAAATGTATATCTTTGCATACGAAGGCCGACAAGGCTCTTGACAATTTGAATTGTTTTCATTACCGAGGGAAATGTTGTGTTTGTATTGTTCCCATGATTACAATGAAAAGAAACAAGTAGACGTTGATGCTTGATGAATGGAGCCTTTTCATCTGGACAAAATTGTTGCTGTCTGACGTTAAAAACATTCGTTAAAAATGATAAATGACTTCTCCTCGAAATGTGTCCATACAGACGTCCGCATCTTTGCCAGGCTTGTTTATAAAACGTCTAGTACATGTACACGTAACTTCAAATGAAATTCAAAAATGCCTTCGACTTTTGACTTCGATTTTCGTTTTTCCATGTCCTGCAGGCCAGGCTGGAGGCAAACAGGCAGACTGCACACCCAGGCTCAGATCTAAAGGCGAGGGTGCTGTGTTAAAGCGCCCGGCAGGCTCCGACGACCCAGGCCGGCCCCGCTGCACTCCCGCCCGGGGTGCACCCCGCGCCCAGCACGCCGCTCCGGCCTGACTGCGACCACAACCGACACCAACACCACGCCATCCCGCAGACAGACATGGGGCAGTTTGTCCTTCCAGGATTAAAACATTTCGCTATGGTCCCCTGAAGCAGGGGGGGGGGGGGCATACCTCCTGGCCTTCAATCTACAACTAAGCCTCATTTTGTAGAGGCGACAACGCAAACTTTACGAAACCGACAGCTTGTCTTTAACGACATTGTAAATTGAATACGTGTTCATGTAATTAATTTCTGAGCAAATGATCTTTTTTTGTAATGACGTGATATTGTTTTCTGCCAAGCCTCATTTAACTTCATGTTAGGTCTGCCATTATGTTTTTGCTACACGTACATGTATTTTGATGAACTTTGTTTGAGGCCTTCTTTGTTTATTGAAAATTTAGTCTTTTGACTGTTTGTGTAAGCGCCATTCACTTTCATGATCTGAGGGCTATTTTCCTCTTTTAACCTGATGATATGTCAGTATTAGTTACTTTTTGACATTTTTTGCTAAAATGGACTTCTATTTGGAGGTGACTGTGATGAGATGTGATGTTAGTTTACTTTTTAAAGTTAGAGAAATCTGTTAATTACTAGTAATTTCTGAGTTTACACCGGGTCCAACGATTTTAAAAGTCTAGTCCCTGGAAGGCTAGTTCGGGAAAAAGCTATTGTTTCTATGTTTCGGCTACACATTTTTGTAAAGTACCAGGTTACATTATTGTATAGTGTTAGCATAGTGCATAACGTGTATACACTATACATAGAGCGTTATTTTTGTCAGTCTGTAAATGGCGATCCTGTTTATACCAATAAAACGATGAATGAAGTATAAACATGTATTACTTTTTTTATGAATGAAATGTGTTCCTAAAACATCGAAATGTGTCCCGGGAGCGGGGGAAGCGATTTCTCGGGAGCCGGGCAGCGAAGCCCCGGGAGCAGGAAGGGGGGTCCCCGTAGTGGGTGCAGTGGGGTCCCGAGAACGGGAACAGCAGGGCCCCGGGAATGGGACCAACGGGTCCCGGGAACGGGAGCAACCGGTCCCGAGAGCGGGGCGAGTTTTGGCCGGGGAGGGGGGGTGTAGTACCGGCATGTCCGACCCGTACACGGCGAATTTCCGCTGCCGTGTGGAGAATAATTAGGTGATAATTGCCGCTAAATTATGCATATTCCAGCAACGCACGGAGCGGTGCACGGCCATTTCCTGCCGTGTACGGGGATGTACAGGGATCGTGTCCGGGCATATAACGTCCAGTACACGACCTGCACACAAAAAGTGGTTCATTTCCGGGAGTGTACAGGACATGTACGGGACTGGACACGTTTCGTGTGCAGGTCGGAAACCCCCGGGTTCTACCGGAAACCTAAAATATCCGGGAAAGTGTGCGGCAATTTCTCACACGGAAACTAGGGATTTTGTGCCGTGAATATCTTTAAGCACACTGTTTCTCAAGGCAATATTATGGACCCTGGTGATATTATGGACACGGATGTTACCAAAATCCCTGCTATTATACAAATCTGTGGATAGATCACTAGCAAGTCGCTGCTATAGTACCATATCTGCGGAAGATGACCAACGTCCCTGATACTAAACAAGTCTGTAAATAAATGACTGGTACCCAAAGTCCTGCCAGCCCATCCCTATCCAGGCACAGCTATCATACATCAGTTATGCACCGCTGAATATTGAGGACAGGAATCACTCTCCACTATCAGAGCAGCGATTTATACATTTATCACGCAGAGGACTGATGGCAGGCAAGAAATGGAGAATCAAATTTCAAACAGATAAAATCTCCCACCATTTATCTTGTCTTTCATGTGTCCTTCTGATAACCAAAGGTGGAGCTTACAGGAATGTTGGCATGTTGCAAAATAAAGCAGAGCTAGAAATTCATTTTTGGGAAAAGGTACACTGGTGCACCCAACCTAAAAAATTGGGTGCACAAAAATTTTTTGGGGTGCACCATATAAGATAAAATAAGAATGCAAAAGCTAATTATATATTATTTCTTAAGAAAGTGTTATAACTGTTACAATGATTTTATTATTTTTCTAACACTTAGGTGTTAAGAATATGCTGTATACTACAATACATTTAACATCATTTGTAAACCTACATAACATAGTTAGATGCACGGCTCCAAATTAGGGTGCACTAAGGTGCACATGCACCCAGTATTTCCAGCCCTGAAAGTGTTTCACGCATTCAGTGTCCAGTTTTCTTAACCTATATATGAAAACATGAAATATAGAATTGTTTATCAGATACAAGCAGAGCACACTGCATTATTGTCAAAATATATCAAGGACAATTTTGCATACATTTAAGCTCTAGTAAATCAATACATTGCATATCATGCTAGTTTGGCCATAACCTGTCCTCACTAACTCATACCAGGCTTCAGCACTAAGGACAGGCCCTACAGCTAGTACTGGTGCAAGTATGTTTAAAACCTGTCCTCACTAACTCACACAGGCTTTCAGCACTAAGGACAGGCCCTACAGCACTAGTACTGGTGGCAGTATGGTTAAAACCTGTCCTCACTAACTCACACCAGGCTTTCAGCACTAAGGACAGGCCCTACAGCTAGTACTGGTGCAAGTATGGTTAAAACCTGTCCTCATTAACTCACACCAGGCTTTCAGCACTAAGGACAGACCCTACAGCTAACATCTGTGCAAGTAAGGTTAAAACCTGTCCTCACTAACTCACACCAGGCTTCCAGCACTAAGGACAGGCCCTACAGCTAATATCTGTGCCAGTATGGTTAAAACCTGTCCTCATTACCCCCAGCCTGACACAATAAGGTGAACTGCCAGTCCCAACAGAGTTCCATGATGTTTCCAACGGGACAAATTACTTTGTATCCGTCCAGCTATAATCAGGCAAAGGGGACAGCAACAATTGATTTGAGTCCGGAGGCAACAGACAATTTAAGATGATTGCAGAGAGGAGTTGGGTGAAATTGAGCAGTTTATATCATAGCTGCTTAATGCTAAATCCTCGAGTTGAGTTTAGATAGTGCCGCTATATTATACACACTGCAGCTTGCACTTTTAACTAATTATATTCTAACTAGTATTCATCTGAACACCTTGCAAAGAACTCAGGAGTAAAGAGGTGTTTTGCAGAAGATGGGAAACTGGGTCGGGTTTTGACAGTTCGGGTTCTGCCATCCATCACTGAGCTGGTCTCATTATTCCTTATTGTTCCAGTCGTTAGTCACTTTCAGCAGGGCAGCAGGGAGGCAGTCAGGTCATGCAGTACACAGGAACAGGAGGCGTTATATCCAGAACCATATGCCAAAAAGCAGTTACTCAAGCAACTGGATATGATTTTGGAAACGGGTAGACGTTTCAGCTGGTATCCATATACATGTATATATAGAAATGCAGGTTTATAAGCATTTATCCTCTGGTCTCTCAGTCACTGAAGAAAGCTAGTGGATACTATGTGGCTGAAACTTCTGACCGTTTCCAAAATCATATCCAGCTGCTTGAGTAACATTTACTACTTTTTGGCGTATCGTATTACCTGGATGTCTAACCTTCATCGACGTATCCAGAACCATACTTTATCTAGAGCCATGCTTTACTCAGAACCATGCTTTATCCAGAACCACGCTTTATCCAGAACCATGCTTTACCCAGAACCATGCTTTACCCAGAACTGAACTATACTGAGGCAAGGTTCAGGATACAACAGGAGCCAAGAGGCAGTCAGGTTATCTAGTATACAAGAACTGGTGGAGCACATTTTAAATAGGCTGATATTTCTGCTATTCGTGTGATGAGCCTTGGGGTGCGTATACAGTGGACTTGATCTGAACAATACTGGCACAAAGTGGCCCAGCCTGAGGCTGACTTTCTAACACACTTCAGAAGGAGCTGGTGATAGTCTTAGTCCACCTAGCCTGAAGGCACAGAATCTCTCATCTGACTACCCCAAAGCCAAAGCAAACAGACCTGAACTCCAGCACATACTGTACCTGATCTGACTCCTTAACCAGCATGGACTTTACAGCATTTTGAATACAAATTTGTCATTTGTAACTGTGTTTCACATGTAATTTCAACTGGTTTGTATGTATCTTCTAATATCCACCTATACTATGAAACTGAGCCTATTGTTAAAAATGGCAAATATATATATTTTTACCATTGTGACTGTTTTTTTTTTAAAATCAAATTGTGATTGTAAAATTATAAACTTGGTTTTAGTTCAGTGTTACACACTGCTAATACCAATAAAGCTATCTTGTATCTAGTATCTTATTCTTATCCCTCCTCTGGGGAAATCACAGAAAACTGAGACAGAAAAAACCGGGTCATGTCAGCTCTGAGGAGAAAGGAGAGGCACCATGAATGTTATCTACATCAGGACTAATAATAACTGCAACAAGTAGGACTGATGGGTGCTGCTGGCAGCAATAATCTTCCCTTGCCTGCAGGAATGCCATTACTGTGTATTACTGTGTATTACTGTGTATCATTGTGACCAATTATGAAGCCTTTTCAGTACAAAACTGCTGCATTCATGCGAAGCCCCACGGCTTAGAAATTACTGACTTGCCACCTGGAAAATAGATGGGAGTAATTTGGAGAAAGATGGGCTTTCTAATGATGCAGGTTTCAATCTGTTTGTAAATGCTTGGCAGGAATGAAGGGAATCTCTTCTGTAGTTCAGCGTTAGGCCTATGGAAAAAATGTTGTGTTTCCTGTTTCCTGATTGACCCTAGAAAAAAACTGCCAACCATAGACTTTTTTTGGGTGAAAACGCAAGGGACATAAAAGTTTGAGCTTATCGATATTTTCTAGCTCCATGATCTGACACCTGAGTGATGAAACATTGTACAATTGTTTTTCCTACATTGACATTGAAAATATAAATGAGTCCTCACATTTTACTAAACTGTATTATTTATAAGTTGGATCACAAGAGATTGCTAAAATGAGAAAGAAAGAAAAAGATAATCTGTACCTACCAACCCTAATTTTTTTTTCAGGACTGAAACAGGAAACACATTTTTTTCCTAGGCCTTATTATTTCTTATCTTATACCTACTGATCAAATCTACACTCAAGTTTATTTCTCTAAGGTAAAAATGTCTGTAATGTTTGACTTCCAAGAATTCTCAGCAGACATTTTCCTATAATAAGGGATCATTTTGTTTCTCACCAGTGGGTCTTCTGGATCCGGCACTTGGGAAAATAAGAGCACAAATTGCATCAAACGACTGACTCTCTCAGCAGTGCAGTTTTAACTGCTGTCATATTTCAGCTGGATGGGATCTGAGCTAAGCCAGACGGACAGGAAAATGGGACAGTCTCTCTGCTGTGGGTGTCTATAATAATAATAGCTTATTGACAAGAATCCAGGAACATGGCAGCGTATAAAATGCTGAATTGCGCACTCAGGCTTTAAAAACAGACTAAACAAGAATTCAGAGATCTCAAACCTCCATGAAATATATGAGTTTTTGTAAATGTTTTTACACTGTACACTACTGTACAAAACAAAATAACAGGTTTTTGTGCTGAAATAGGTCAGGGTATCTGTCGTGGTTATAACAGGTAAGGTTAGGGTAGAGCAGGAACTCAGATGAAGCATAGTTATGTTTTTTTCCAAGTAGCCAGTAGTGCAATGCAGCTCTGCTACGGTTCACGTTACAGAAGCTGTGTTGTGTTCAAATTAGAAACTGTGAGTTTCTTGCTGCGAATAAAACATCAAAGTGTTATAACCCTGCCTGTCCCTAACTATGTAACTATGAGGTTTATAACTGGTCAGCCCGTCTGTCTTCTGTGCTTTATTTGACAGCTGCAGGTGTTTTTGGAGTTCTGCATATTTGCCTACAGGAGCTGTGTTATATGTGACGGAACAAGCTACGGAACAACTACATCACTATGGAACAAGCTTCCCTGTGAATGCTTCCCAAATGGGTATAACTTTAAACTTTTCAAGTCTAGAGTGAACAAACATCTGTCTCTACAGTTCCTTAACATAACAAAAACAGTACAATGTGGTTCATATGAGCCTTGTTTTGAGGTGAAAATTGAACTAGATTTTTTTAAAAATGAGGCACACAGTTTCTCACTGCAGTAAAACAGCCAGCCCAGTGTTACAAAGTTGCCTTCTCCTAACTATGAGCATTATAAAACATCCCAGTGTTATCAACCTGCCTGCCCCTAACTATGTAACTATGAGGTTTATAACTGTTTTTGTCAGCCCGTCTGTCTTCTGTGCTTTATTTGACAGCTTCAGGTGATAACGACCATTTTGAGACCATCAGAAACTCCCAGCACTGGTGGTATAATAGCATTATATTGGGATTTATGGAAGGCATACTCACTATTGGATCATGATGGGACTCAGAAATGAGAAAACTCTATCTTTGGAATTACAAGCTTATGACATATAATATTATGCAGAAAGTGTTTGCTGCCTACTTGTACACAAAGTCTTTTACACATTTATTTTCTCATATACAAGAAAGAGATAGCAGATCTTTATAATCTGATACAATCTATTTTCCCCTTCTTCATACATCTCTAAGTTGTACATATAAATTTATATTTCTAATGAGCTTAGACAAACCTTCTATATTGAAACATACCTGTTCTTACCTGTTTACCATCAGGAAGAAACGAGAAGAAACCGAATTTAGTTAATTTATCTAATTGTAGCTACTTAACGATGTATGTAATGTTATCTGTATTCCATCCTTGTGTTGTGACCTGTACTTAACCCAGTGGGTATGTCTGTACAATAAAGGTCTTCATTCATTCATAAACTGGCTAGTTAGCTCATTCAGCTAGTAGAAGCTGCTTTCCAATGGGGCCCAGCATACACTTACAAAGGACAAGACATGGTTACATCTAGTCAAGCAACGAAAGGTGGACAACAGTCAAATAAAATCACATAACAGGGGGGCTTCAAGTTGCAGTTATAACTTTCCCCCTTCCCATCTCACCCCCCACCCCCACCCCCTGCACAGTAACCTACTATAATATGGTGACATGATCTTCATCAAGCTATGATTTGATTTTAGCTATAATTAGTAACTTGTCTGACATGTAACCTCAACGTGTATGTAAATTTGTAGTCATATGTGTATATTTGTACTGTGTGTGTAATGTGTAATGAGCCCTGGAAGATTAGCCCTAACAGGCTAAAGGGTATCGTAATAAACTGAAACTGAAGCTGAAAGTGGTCTCCAAAACAAAAAGAAGAGGTTGTCCACTGATATAAAACTTCTGAATCAGAATGTTACATCTATCTCTGAGTTCCTTATAAGACACATGATGAAAGTTTTGTCCATCTCCTTTAAGACACATATTATGCATATTTGTTAAGAAACTGACCTCTTCCTTCTCATCACTAGTTTTTGGCACCAGAGTGAGGTCCAGGAGAAGGTAGCCCAGGTCTTCTGCCACGTGTGGATCCTCTAGCTCTACTTTAAACTCTTCTTTCCTGCAGGAAACACAAAAACATCAAATATCACACACTGTTATACCATATCACAACAGAACAAACAACAAACACACTGCTAGAGATTACTGAGATGTTTTGTACTTTTGTGTAGATCCTCTAACTCAACTCTTTCCTACAGAACAAACAAAAACAAAACTTTCAGCACCAAGGACGGCACAGCAGAACTGAATCAGCAGGCCAATCTGCCAATCATCCAAGCCCCCCTGTCAATCATCTCCTTTCCACCTGTCAATCATCCCAGCCCCACCTGTCAATCATCCCAGCCCCACCTGTCAATCATCCTAGCCCCACCTGTCAATCATCCCAGCCCCACCTGTCAATCATCCCAGACCCACCTGTCAATCATCCCAGCCCCACCTGTCAATCATCCCCAGCCCCACCTGTCAATCATCCCAGCCCCACCTGTCAATCATCCCAGCCCCACCAATGAGGACCCACCTGTGAATGATGAGTGCGGCCAGGTCGATGTAGGCATGACCCATGGGGTCATCCTGCAGCCCCCTGTCGTAGTCGAACACTTTCACCACGAGCGGCCGGGTCACGTCGTCCACGGGCAGCGAGAAGCTCTCGTCCCACCGAGGGTTCAAGTTCTTGTACACGATCCTGCTCTTGTACACCTGCTTCCCGTCGTACTTGAACTTCACATAAGGGTCGCTGGTTCCTGGAAGTTAGAGAAAATAATCGTTACCAAGGGTTCAAGTTTACTGAGGGTTCAAGTTTACCGAGGGTTCAAGTTCTTGTACACGATCCTGCTATTGTACACCTGCTTCCCATCATACTTGAACTTCACATAAGGGTCGCTCGTTCCTGGAAGTTGGAAAGAACATAATACTGCTCATCATACTGCTGAAAGTGTCTTACAGAAAAAGACATGCACCCCTATATCCTACACTACGTAATACTATATATTATACAGTAGAAAATAGATAGTACTTAAGCAACTGGATAGATTTTGAAAAATGTGGACTAAGTACATGTAGATGCGTAGAAATGTCTGACAGTTTGCAAAATCTACCCAGTCACTTTAAGCTAGTAACTGTTTTCTAGTGAATCTCATGACCTGGATGTCTAACCTTCATCGACACATCATTTGTTCTGTTCACACACGGATTAACACCTAAACTTGAGGGGATTAAAGTCCCATCTTTGAGAGATTAACTCCAGACTTAAGGATCAGTCACCACCCACATTCACTTTATATGACTTTCCTGAAGGTTACACCAGAATGGCCGCCGGCTCCAAACCGTTATGTCAGCGCTCTGTACTTGTACCTTCACATGTCCTGCAGCACCAAGGATGCATAAAACGTGGCAGTGTGCAGCCAAGGTCACAGCCAAGGTCACAGCCAAGGTCACAGAAAAAGCACATCTTGCACTACAGAGGTCAACGGATTAATGATCCGATCTTACGACCTTGTCACCCCAGGAAGAGGAGGGTGGGAGGGGGGCGGTGCACTGTGCAGGGGCAATTGGAGGGTTGATAGCAAAAGCAGATGCCTTGAACTTGGCAGGCACGGAAATCAAGTTAGCCATGACGGGGTGACAATATTATTGCTGGGACATGGGAATGGAACTAATGGAACTATTTTTGTGAAAATAAAATCTCAATAAAATCTCAAGCCACGTGACAAGCTTCACTGGGTCAGTCTACTGAGGAAGACTGGTCGAAAGCTCGTGAGAGGTGAGAGAATTTTTTGTGTTGGACCAAAAGTTTTAACTTTAAACATGTAACAACCAACACAGATGAACTTTCATGATAGTAGAATCTCACAGAGTTGACCATGATAGGATGGCAGAAATGCTGTGACATGAGAAGAATAGAACTCAAAGATTCATGATGAAACCTTATGATGATATTCCTCACATCTCCACAGTTTTCTATCAACGTGAACTAAACTCTGCCCACAGAAGTCAGGCCAACTTAGTCTCCTGTACATATAGCATGTTACTCACCTTATCTACAGAACCATTGAGCCTTTTCCTTTATCACTGTGAACCAAGTTTATGCCAAAAAACAATTACTCAAACACCAGTTATGATTTTGAAAACGGAAAGACGTTTCATAAAAACTAACTTGTTCAGGCGGTATAGCTTGGAGTCAGACGTCTCTACTCACCACATTTACCATGAAGCCTTAAATTCGTATCAATGTGAACTATGTTTAGTTCAGAATGCTTAACTTAAATAGTGTGCTTAAAGATATTTTTACTGCAACATACCCTAAGGTATGTACATTTGATGTGTGAAGGAGTGCATACCAAAAGTATGTTGCAGTAAAAATATCTTAAAGCACACTGTTTCTCAAGGTGGCGATATTATGGACCCTGGTGATATTATGGACACAGATGTTAACTATAATGTTGATGACTCTACTGACCACATTTGTCCCTGATAGCGAGTCTCCTGCCCTCCTTCAAGGTCACGTCCAGAGTGAAGAAGTCATACTGATGCCTGACACTGCGAGCCGTGGGCCTGGGGATGCCGTCAGTCTGTAACACAACAGCAACACAACTCATTACAACCTCTGTACAACACTAACACAACCTAAGTACAACACTAACACAACCTCGGTACAACACAAACACAACCTCGGTACAACACTAACACAACCTCGGTACAACACAAACACAACCTCGGTACAACACAAACACAACCTCGGTACAACACTAACACAACCTCGGTACAACACTAACACAACCTCGGTACAACACAAACACAACCTCGGTACAACACAAACACAACCTCGGTACAACACTAACACAACCTCGGTACAACACAAACACAACCTCGGTACAACACAAACACAAGTCAGAACATCAGGTCAGAAACTGGGTAAACTTATAATATACATGTACTCAGTCCCTCTGTACAACACTTTGTAATGGATATACATGTAGACAGCAAAATTTAGCAACTTCAGCCAAATTAAGAACAGTTTTGTGTGTGATTTATAGAGAAGAAACTTTGTCTACGATACTACTGCTACTGTCAGTCTACGATAAAATGTACAGTAAATATAAATAAAATGAAATGCAACTTTGGAATACAGTGACTTGAAATGTACTATAATCACTAAAGTAATAGAAAGAGCCTTGGAACAGACATTATACTTTGTAATCAAATAACTCAGACCTTGGAACAAGCATCGTTAATTGTCGGATCGATACCTGGCACTTTGCTGACTCATCAGTCTTCCAAACACAACCGTCCGTAGGTTGTAATTTTGCAAGCATCGGAATTCAGAAGCCCCCTGCTAAATTAGCGTGGAGCCAGTTTTGTTAACAAACATTATACAGAAGCTGTTGGACTGAGAGCCGACTATGAATAACCTTGGCAAGATTGAGACTTCGCGGCACCAGCCAAAAATTTGCACATGTATTTCTGGAGCTTTAACTTTAAGGCAACACTTATTAAATTTGTTGGTTCTCAGATTTTTTCAGAAAAAAAAATGAAGCGACAGGGTGAAAAAAAAAAGTAAAAACAGGTCTAGGCATCCTACTATAGCTCCAAATGCTTCGATAGGAGCCATGAAGTCAACACGAAAGACTGGATTCTAAATTTAAACAAAGAATTATGAACTTTAATCAAACCACGTGCACTGCATTGATAGATGGAAAAACTGTAACAAGTAGGAAGAAAAGGACTTTCCTAAACTGTCGGGTGCAAAATATGAGCATTTTTTAGTTGATTCAGAACCAGAATCTTTTTTTTTCTTTGAAAATCAGTACAAATGAAGAGGCGGATCCGAGAACCAACAAATTAAATTGGTGTGGCCTTACTGTGGAGCTAATAGCATGGTTGGGAAGTCTGAACAACCAACCATTATTATGTACATCTCAATGCTGCAATCCATCCGTGAGCTCAAGGTTACATGTACATTACCATACAGGCACTTAGGCTGGCAAACCTATACTATAGTATACCAGTACTGGAGACGCTTATTTAAATTCCACTGTCTGTGCCAAATTGCTTTGCAGGAAGGCTCAGGCAGACTTGTTCATGGTTACTCTACAGTTGGCATGCACAATTACACAGTATACTTAATACTTGTATGTGCCATGCACAAATTACTAGGTACAAGCAGTGCATATATTTACACATACACCAGGTACATGTACATACATGTAAGAACATGTTTGCACATGTAAGTACATGTTTGTACATGTAAGTACATGTTTGTACATGTTGTCATGTAAATCTGTAATAATTATCAGTTAATACATGTACTAGTAAGTCCAGCATGGAAGAGGAAATTAAAACCAGACTAAGACATTGTCTGCTGTAAGTTATCTTTTTTGTTTGTTTGCTTGCTTTCGGATCACATAACTGGTTTAAGATTCTGACTCAGCTACTGCTGTTTGTATGCTTGAGGCGGCGCTTCTACCAATCAGTTTATCGATTAAACTTGGAAACCACCAGGCAAGGACCATTCCTACCGTTGGCCCTTATATTCACACCTGCATGTGAACAGCTGACCAGATACATTGCACATTTTCTGCCTTAAGAAAAAATAAAGGAAAATTCAAGAAAGCAATAGAATAAGGAAACCAGTGATGTGATATAGTCAGTAAATAACTGACATCCCATATTCGATGTCCTGCACTGAATATTCCTTGTTCTATGGCCTATTGAACGGACAAAATGTCTCTATTAACTGCGATGAATAAAACATCACCTGAACTATGTCACATAGCTATCATGGCAGATTCTGAATTCTTCACAGACCAAATTTTCACGTAATAGCCTGAAAGATCAACTGACCTCAAATTCAAACCAAAGATTTTACAACAGACACAGGTTAATTAAACATTGTGATAATGTTGTCAGAAAAACTGTTTCTGATAAATCTTTTCTATGTAGCTAATGGGACAACTGTCACTTGTGCAACCTAAACTGGATCTTTAACAGACTAAAATTTCATCCCCAAAAGTCACATATTTGTGCACAACTACATCATGTAGAAATTCATGTACCAGATGACTCATTATCACTTGCATTGTCTGCCCTCTATAAAATACAGCATGACATTAAACAACCTCAAATAGCCGCCCTTTGCACAGTTATTTCCTGTTACAGTCCTAAGAAAATTACAATGTCATGTAGAGTCGGTAGGTAAACATTACCATTTTTTTATTCTTTCTTTTTTTTTAGACTTAAGATCTCTGTATTGATCCACCTTATACACTCAATAAAACTTGCTTAAGGACACTTTCATTTTCAATGTCAATGTTGTACAACGTTTAATGACTCAGGTGTCAGATCATGAAGCTAGAAATTTAAAGGTCGATCAGCTAAAAAAAAGTATGTCCCTTGCAAAGGACCACACACACAAAAAAGGCTGGGGTCGGCAGTTTTTTAGTGGCATCTGCCTGGTACAGAAATCTGATTATAAGCAGAGCAAAGCAGGTCACATGGTCCAGTGGGTCGTAACGAATTAACTCCTGTGATGAGGAGGTTAATTGGGTCATTATCGGGGGAAAACTCATCAAAGTTGTGGTGACAAAATTTCTACAGTCCTTCGGCAAGGACAGTTAGGACAAAAAAAGAAGTGTTAGCATTTGTGTGTAATGATTTGAACAGTATATTTTAGACATTCAAATGTTTCGAGGACTACCAAAATCAATTGACTACCAGTGCAAGTCTGTTTAAAGAAAAAAAAACATTATCAATTATGATTTCAACAGCAACTAGTATAGGGATACAAAGCTATGATTGTGAATTTGCGGTAGTACATGGTGACTTTTACAACAAGCCGGCACATGCTGGCCCTTTCTGGTATTTATGAGTCGGCACTGTACGTTATGTACTCAGTTCTTGAATCACAGAGCTTTGGTAGCCTGGGTGTCATCCTCCAGAGTTATTGACCTGTAGTACCATGGACTACAGAGGATTGCACCCAAGCCAGGGCCTCGAAGTAGGCGATCTTCTTTTTGAGAAAATCAATGTGCACGAAGATGTCATCCATAAAATTAAATCAGTGTGGCCTGATGTTTCAAAGAGCACCGAAATTTATTGACTATCAGAGCGACAAAGATGAAATTTGGCAGTAAGTTGGCAACGTGCTCCGTGTATCAATTTTCCAGAATTGATCAAACCTGAAGTATTGATTCCCACCTTTATTATCATACAAAAGCCACTTATTTCTCCATAGGAAACTAAATAGAACATGTCAGAACTACTCAAACTGTAATATTGAGATTTGGTAATAAAATTATTCTTAAGGGCATCTCTTCTCTCCTTTGAAGTGTAATGCTTTGGGACGAGGATCTCAATTCTCCAAATCCTCAAACACTGTCAGTACCAAATTGAGACATACATACAGTATTCCTTACTGCTCTAAATATAAATTATAGTTTTGTAGATTGTTAAGCCACCTTATAGTTATATGTTGCCGTAATATTTTGTCATGTCTTGTCAGCAGGGTAAGCCCTTTGTATTAGCCACTGGCTAGTTTGGCTGCCCTGGCTGTGAGGGTAACAGTCAAACCAGTAATAAATAAAAATGCTGATCTAAATAAAGAAAATGGTTTCAACAGACTTCAAACCTGTAGAATTTTCTATCAAACAACAGTAAAAACCTCATTATTGATTTACAACGAACAGTAAGATTGAGCCCCCCAAAAGCTATCTGCTTGCTGTAATGCGGAGGAAACAGGAATAACCGGATGTACCTACCTGCCGGATCAATGATATCGACAACGCCATTCTCCTGCCACCAGGGATGGGCGCTACATGTACATACAACACCGCTGCATGGTACTGGGGCTAGGTATGTTTCAACACTCCAGTACATGCACTAGGTACATGTAGGTGCGTTTTCAACACTCAGGTACAGGTAGGTACAGGTAGGTACATGTAGGTACGTTTCACACTGCTCCATGGTACAGGTAAGTTATAATGTCTCGACACTCCGGTACAGGTAGGTACACTTCAACACTCCAGTGCAAGAACTTCAAGGTACATGAAGGTATGTTTTCAACACTGCTGCATTGTACAGGTAGGTATCTTTCAAGTCTCCAGGACATCTACATTTGTATGTACCTTTCAACACCCGGTACATACATGTACCTTTCAACACCCGGTACATACATGTACGTTTCAAAATTCCAGTACACCCCGCTGCATGGTAGAGCCTACCAGAGGTTGGTACACTTTAACTCTCATGTACAGGATCTGGACATCTTGGCACATTTCCACCTGCTTCATGGGACATGTTGGCATACGTTTTACCAGTAGCTGAGTGATCACCACATCTGGAGTAGCATCCAGGTGACAGGCTATGCACAGTCTCCCAGATACATGCACAGCTAGAGTGGCTACAGTTGTTACAGTCCTGCCTAATTCCTGCTATAGCTACAGCCTGTCTCCTGCTATAGCTACAACAGTGCTATGTACAGGGTACCATCCACCAGAGAGGCCTTCCAACTTTCCCTACTCATAATGTTCAGGTGCTAGTTGATGCTACAGTCAGCTCCAGTGCATCATGTACAGTACTGCCTTCCTAGGTCCAGCATCCAGTATCAGTCTCCCAAAGACACAGCTGTAAAATGCACAGCTGAAGTGACTGTTATGTTACTGTACTGACTTCCAGCCGCTGTGCTGTCCTGCAAATAGAAACAATGAGGCAGGGAGAAGCCTGGACACGAGTGTGTGTGCTTCACGTCATTGATGATGGACCAATTAAAATCCAATTTTCACAGTCCTGCCTTCCCACTACAGCCTGGTCCTACACAGTCCTGTCTTCCTAGGTACAGTCTACCAGTATCGGGTCTCTCAAAGACTCAAGCACAGCTGAAGTGACTGTAATGTACAGAGCAGTTCCAGTTGCTGCCCTGACTTCCAGCCCCTGCATTGTCCAGCCTCCCTAGCTATAAGCCTCTGGGTCCTGCCTGCCGACACACACACGGCACCGACCAATCAATACCCCCGCTTCACACGTCCCAAATCATCCATCAGCCGTTCCCCCGGCCGAGAGCCTGGTCCAGGAACGATGAGGCAGGAGGAACCGTGGATACAACTCAGAAAGACTGGATACGGGCGAGAAAAAACTGGATACGGCCCAGAAAGCCTGTATACGGCCCAGAAAGCCTGGTTACGCACGAGAGGCGTGTGTGGGATGGACCAATTGAAATCCAATTTTCCCCCTATAATGTAACTCTGCACCATTAATGTTGACGGCAACACGCTGGCTGCAGATCTGAACAGTTTCATCAGGTGGGAATCATACCAGAAGTTACTTCAGTTGTCATGTCAGGAGAAAGAAGCCAGAAGGACTGTCAAAATGTTGAAAATTCATCATTTGAAATGCTAACCATGGCTGGTATGGCTCCTGTGGATGTATTTGAGTCTATCAAAGTGAGCCTGATTTTTATCATTTTGTCCTGCCTGATTCATATCTTCCTGCAAAAATCTGAGAACCAAAAGAACTTAAAAGTTAATAGCCTAGCCTACCAACAAACCAAGCAAGGACCAACCAACCCACCCACCTACCTACATCTACCAAAACCTACCAACTCACCCACCCAACTACCAACCAAGCCACCCACTTACATGTAACCACCTACCTAAAAACCCACCCAACCACCTACATGTACCAAAACCTAACAACTCACCCACCCAACCACCTACATGTACCAAAACCTAACAACTCACCCACCCAACCACCTACATGTTGTACCAACACCTACCAACCCACCACCCAACTACCAACCAAGCAACTACCAACAGCCCTGGCAAATCAACCCGGTACCCACTAGCATATATCAAATATGAATTCTGGCATATCCCTGAATTACTGGCATATTTCCTAAACCCACTGCATATGTTCATCTAAATAAAACAAGTAACAATATCTATTTTTAGGCTTATACTACGTATAGATGACTTGATGTCCTGTTGCACATTGTAGCCTGAGCCACGCTAACGTAAGCTGATGGATGTGGAGAAATTGGTGCTTCTGTAGTGACTTACAAAACATGTGTCTCCATTAGTGTGTATTCCTCATTGGTCAGAGGGAAACTTTAAGTCTGGCTGCCAGATTCTGTCACAATCAGGGCTTTGCTGGAGCAATAATTTTATTACAGCACTTCAGGTATAGCCAAGAGGCGGAGAATTACAAAGACAAGTGTATACCATCAATACAGCCTCAAGGCTTGAATGTGTAATATCATAGTATACATTAACAAAACTCATGTTACATGTATTTATGAATCAATCTCACTCACTCTCTCAGTGACTCCCATAGCTTAGAATCAATCTTCATAACATGTAAAATGCCATAACTAACTTAACAACCGCGGCACTAGCTCAATGAATTACATTTGTATGACTGTTTAAATTGTAATCCAGACCATTTCACATAAAAACCTAAAACATGTTTCATCCTCAGCCATTGTCACTGAGGTGAGGAGCTATATATATAAAATTATGCAAAATACCTCAAACAAGCTGCACTACAAAACCCTGGCCATAAGTGATATAATATTCCCACAACAGAAGACCCCGGGCCCATGTGAACTACAAGCATAGTTTCTTCATTCTCTGTGTAATGACAATCTGCACATCCATGTTTTTTTGTTCTATCTTTTCTTTTTTCAACAGGAACTGTTGCATTCCAAAACATGTTATTCCAAATCATGATTTGGAACGGACCACGTTTCGGAATGCAACTGGCATTCCTCACGTTGTATTCCAATTCATGTTGCAGCTGGACAACGATTTGGAATATTCCAAAACGTGACCGCCCACGCTGTCAATCAGGAATGGTGATTCGACAACAACAGTTTGTGTGGAGTTGCTACTGTTATGTTTAAACGTGACGAACTTTTAGATTGTGACAGGGATGGTCGCCACACTTTGTGTGTGAGCTTTACCATGTTTCGGCCGTACAGTGGCAGGTGTGGGGGTGTCGGGCATACCCTTACTAACACTGAGGAGGTTTAGATGGTCAAAATATGCAGAGGCATACAGCATGGGCAATGCTGAAATTGAAACTTTCGATAAGTGACACAGGTATTCTAAAACACTCGTGGGGCATTTTGACACTCCCATTCCATCATTAAACTTGACACGTCTCAGACTGTAGCCATAATGGACGTTAAGCGTTACAAAACATGTCCAGACATGTATCATTTAGCCACCCCCTCAGAAATACGAGGCTCCGCCCCCCCAGACACGTGATTATGAAAAATCACGCTTGGGAATGCATCACGTTTTGGAATGCAACAGGCATTCCACTTCGTGTTATTCCAAATCATGTTTTGGAATGGACCACGTTTTGGAATGCAGGTGCATTCCACTTCGTTTTATTCCAAATCATGATTTGGAATAGAACACGTTTTGGAACGCAACAGCAACAAAGTCTAAAGAGATGAAGATGTTCTTTGCTAACTGGACAATCTGGTGGAATAGTATCTCATGACTTCATTGCATGCAAATGATTCCATCTTTTATATGCATCATTAACAAACCTTGCAGAGAGGAACTGTATGGAGCCAACAGTCATTTCTATATTATATCTAACAACTAATAAAATCAGAATCTTCACTCTTGCTACTTACATTGGGTACCTGAGCAACATCACATATCTATAGTTATTACAACTGAACCACTCAAGGATGTACTAAAAGCAATTTGTGTTCAAACATGCATCTTCCATCTTGTCTGGGGATAAACCTAAGCCCACACATGTGCTTCTGGCTGTTCACTGCAGCACTTTAGTGGCACTTCTACAGGCTTATGTTATGGTCCTGCACACGAAAAGCCTGATATAACCTTATTGGTCCATGCATGAGCAATAGCAAGCAGCACAGCCTATTATATAGTATTGAGTTGGCACATCACATTATCTTGTCTGAGTGTGCATAAACTCATTATGATTTTCAGGTATCGGATCCACCTTTTATATAATACTGGTTTATTCGTTTCATGTAAAACTCCTAACAATGGTTCCCACATGGCAGTCACAGACTAAATTGCGTGGGGGTTCCATTAACAACAGTTGGTGTTCATACTAAAAACATCAACTATATTGGGTACAATATTAAAAGCGTAGTTATACTTTTCTGAAACCCGAGTGATGAAATGTTGTACAGTCAGTCTTCTAACATTAACATTGAAACTATATGTGTCCTCATGCAAGTTTTACTTTGTTAAACTGTATGGTATAAGCAAGGAGGTCCTTGGTGAAGCTGGTATAAGTTGGATCACTAGAAAAAAAAAGAACAAAGAAAAAAAGATAATCCCTACCTACCAACCCTAATTTTTTCAGGACTGAAACACAATTTATTATGTTTTTTTCCTAAGACTTCTGTATCTGTATCAGTATTATCCAGCATAACTGCTCTTTGGTGTAACACACCAGCCTTACTGCAGCTACACAGACAAACTGAACACAGTTACACATTTATAACCGATGTTCTGCCACAGATACCAGTGAATTATTTATCAGAATGTTGCCCACAAGAGGCAGGTTTTCTCATTTTTACAGCCAAGGAACCTGTGACCAGCCTGCCTGGAGGTCACCCGGCACAGATGGGCGTAGGGAAAAAATTTTGTGTTTCCTGTTTCCCGACCGACCCTATTATAGGCTATAGAAAAAACTGCCAACCCTAGCCTATTTTTGGGGGGTGGACCCCTGCAAGGGACTTTTTTGAGCTGATCAACCTTTTCTAGCTCCATGATCTGACACCTGAGTGTTAAAACGTTCAAATTCATTTTCTAACATTGACATTAAAAATTAAAGTGTCCTCATGCAAGTTTTACTTTCAAAATTTTTAAACTGTTATTGTATACGTTGGACCCCTATATAGATATCACTGAAGTCTAAAAACAAAAGAAAGAAGAACATAATCCCTACCTACCAAACCTAATATTTTCAGGACTGAAACAGGAAACACAACATTTTTTCCCTAGGCCCTAAGGCACGTTTCTCACGCTGTAAAGTGTTCCATGCAGCTGCTCTGTGTACTAAACCTGATCCTGCTACTCAGGCAAGGTGGAGAGTCACCATCAGGGGAAACTCCTCATGTATACTTCATGACTTCTTTATTCTTTCACGAGGAATAAAGAGATTCTCCCATAAGCCAAATAGTTACTCATGTTACCACACTTGTGACTATAGCAGTTGTCAGCCTTCACAGTTCACAGTTAAAACATGGCTATCAGAGTACATGCTAACTACAGCATACAAAATAGACCCCACCACAATATGTGCAAACACACACACACACACGCATGCATGCATGCACACAAGTACACACACACACACACAGGCACACGCACACACACGCGCACACACACACACACAGGCACCACACACACTCCACACACACACACACACACACACACACACACACACACACACACACACACACACACACACACACACACACACACACACACAGGCACCACACACACACACACACACACACACACACACACACACACACACACACACACACACACACACACACACACACTATAGCTAGCAGCCCTCACTATGACCAAACTCAATTAAGTCAATCTCTGTCTGAAGTAAGTATAAAATCCTCTTCTCCTTCACACCAAGGACTTCAGCCCTTCTTGAGTCAGTTCCTTAAGGTGAGGTAAGTGGGCTCCAGACATCTCAGGCCTCCCGGCAGGACCCTTACAGACAGTCCTTACCCCTCCAGTCTCCTTCTGTCTGAATCACTTATCGCCATGACGATTATCGCCACGGTGATCCCCTCCCAGCATCCTCCTGCCTACCTGCAGGGATCAATGCCGCTCCTGATGCAGGAACTAGGCAGCGAGGAACGGCGACTACATTACCCGCTGTTCTGCCAGCAAGGCTGAAACTTCTTCATGCATGACCCTATTGCTAGTTTTATGACTGAATGGGTAGCAGCTATCCCTCTGATACAGTAACTACGTAGTCACCAAGGAAAGGCCGTGCCTATATGTACATACACCTAGTTCAATCTATGCCTGAATGGGTTAGGGTTAGGATCAGGTACTGGGTACCAGCTTTCCTGCTCCCTGATACAGTAACTCTAGGACATTGCCCTGCTGGTCTGCCAGGCTGAACAACTTCTTCATGCATGGAATATTTTATCCAGAACTGTGCCTATATGTACATGTACATGGAAAAGAAGCCGAGGTGGTCCAGCAAAAAAACTATATTAACCAATTAATTGGCGACACCCAGCTCGACAGGAAAAACCTGATGGTAGAAATGAAGGATAGGAAGAGATGGAGAGCAGTCATTGGAACCGAGGGGAGCTCGACCCAGTGAGTGAGTAGCCTAGGACAGGGTGCCAAACCTTGGGGTTGGCTTGGGGGTGATTTTCCTACCCTAACCTTTACTAAAGGCAATCTATACCCACGGACCATGTGTCGCCAACTGGTTTTGCTGTATTATGTCAAGTTTTCTATTGCGCATCGATCCAAAGGCTTTAAAGATGAGTAGCTAGGTGGCTGTTGGATAAGTTTTTCACTGCTAGTAAAGAGAGATGGAACTCATACCCAGCAGCAGTTGTTACAGGAAAAACATGTATGCCTAATTGTTGTATTCCTGACTGTGCCGGTGGGTAAGAATAACAGTAAGATGATCAGATATCATCCATCCGGAGCCGACAGGAAACAGAACAAAAACTATCCTCCCTCTAGGACAGAACAGCACTGAGACTATTAACTCCTAACTGTGACTTAACAGCACACTCGTCTTTGTTAACACAAATTGCTCCTCTGTTCCTCTGACAAATTACTCTGTACTGTAACAATGGATCTTCATTAGACCCTTGGCTGCCTGCAGATGTATTAATATTTTACTGATCCTTTGGAAATCTACCGTTTTAAACATTGCAGCAGCATGATTTTATTAACAAATTGGGAATGCAATGACTGCAAGGTGCAACATACTCTATAGTCCAACATTTCACTAAATCATTGATACATCCTAAAACAACTTATAACCTACTCTCTCCAGCCTTTTCATGTACAAATGAAAGTCAGTCATGCTTCCCTTTCAGACGTATGACCTGAAGATTGCCCAGAATTCCTCGCAGGAATAATAACCACATTCTGAGCTCCTTTATATAAATACTCCAGCCACATGGAATTCAATTGCAAAATCAATTTCCGTGGAATCACAATCAGCTGGCAGATTTGCTGCCCTACATGAGGTCGCAAACAGGAGACTCAAAATTAAGTCAACCTGAGCTGAAGGTGAGCTCTGCTGCGGGGTTTCATGAATACAACAAAACACAGGCAATACTTAGATATCCTGAACCATATCCCAAACATTCCAGAACCACATCGCAAACACACAAGCTATCCAGAACCGCATCCCAAACACACAAGCTATCCAGAACCACATCCCAAACACATAAGCTTTCCAGAACCACATCCCAAACACACAGCTTTCCAGAACCACATCCCAAACACACTAGCTTTCCAGAACCACATCCCAAACACACAAGCTTTCCAGAACCACATCCCAAACACACTAGCTTTCCAGAGCCACATCCCAAACACACTAGCTTTCCAGAACCACATCCCAAACACAGGCAATAGCTATCATGAACCATATCCAAAACATTCTGACCCACATCCAAAACACATACACTTAAGTATCCTGAATCAATACCAGGTCATGTCAGCTATCCCAAATTGAACGACATCCCAAATGTTCAAAACCATATCCAAAAACGGGGTGCCACTCTGAACCATATCCCATCAAAGCTGTTAAGTTTCCCCAGACAATAGAAAACGGATCAGGTTTGTCAGAATGTGATACTGTGGGTGTGATCCCAAAGGGGCAGGATCTATAAAATGCAGTTAGTGTCAGTTTTGTCTTTCATCTCAATCTAGTAATATCCTCAAGAAATTAGTCCCAAGACACCCCTTTTTTCATGCAGTCGGTAACAAAGTTCACTATCGTGTATAATGCTTCACTAAATATGACCTCTGGAAGGCATTCAGCACCAAGGACAGACAACGCAGCTGAATAAGCACTGTGATGTTGATGGATTGTGTGGAGCAGTCACACTATGTTTCATCTTGTACAGTAACTATGGCCACTGGAAGGCATTCAACACAGCTGAATCGGCAGTATGCACTTAATGTTTTTATTGGGGGGGGGGGTCATACTAGCGAGTGAGAAGACATGTCCACATGGTTACATCACATTACTGACTAATGGAACTGGAAGGCATTCAGCACCAAGGACAGAGCAACACAGCTGAATCAGCATTATAACATTGACAGGTTTGTGTGCAGCAGTCACAGTTAGCCTAGCTGGTGACATGAAATGTCCACATTACATGTTTCACCTTATACACTAACCATGGACACTGGAAGGCATTCAGCACCAAGGACAGGGCAACTCAACTGAATCGGCATTATGATATCAAATGTGTAGACTGCAGTCATCAAATGTAAAATTTTCACTGAATACAGCCACTGGAAGGCATTCAGCACCAAGGACAGGGGTACAACCAAACTGAATCAGCAGTATGATATCAATATTTTTTGTGGAGAGCAAATGCAAAATTTTAACTAAAACAGCCACTGGAAAGCATTCAGCACCAAGGACAGAGCAACACAGCTGAATAAGCAGTATGAATCTATGACATCAGTGATTTTGTGGACGGCAGTCATGATAGCAAGTAAGACCAAATGTAAAATTTGCACTGAATACAGGAACTGGAAGGCATTCAGCACCAAGGACAGAGCAACACAGCTGAATCAGCATTGTAACATTGACAGGTTTGTGTGCAGCAGTCACAGTTAGCCTAGCTGGTGACATGAAATGTCCACATTACATGTTTCACCTTACACACTAACTATTGCCGCTGGAAGGCATTCAGCACCAAGGACAGAGCAACACAGCTGAATCAGCATTGTAACATTGACAGGTTTGTGTGCAGCAGTCACACTAGCTGGTGACATGAAATGTCCACATCAAATGTTTTCACCTTACACACTAACTATTGCCGCTGGAAGGCGTTCAGCACCAAGGACAGGGCAACACAGCTGAATCTGCACTGTGATGTCCACTGCTTTGTGTGGAGCAGTCACATTCAGCAGGTGAGAGGAAATGTCCACATTACTTGTTTCATCTTACACACTGACTATTGGTACAGGGAAGGCATTCAGCACCAAGGACAGGGCAACAAATGAGTCAGTACTATGACTGTGGAGGGCAGTCATGGTAGCAAGTGAGACCAAATGTAAAATTTTCACTGAATACGGGCACTGGAAGGCGTTCAGCACCAAGGACAGAGCAACACAGCCGAATCTGGAGTATGATATGCTTTTTTACCATGACGGGCAGTCATGGTAACAAGTGAAATCAAAGTTTCTCTAAGTTTGGGCACAGGGATGGCATTCAGCACCAAGGACAGAACTGATAGAAGCATTAA
>NW_017802680.1:72203-118499 GCF_001625305.1 Branchiostoma belcheri | reverse complement strand
CAGCACCAAGGACAGAGCAACACAGCTGAATCAGCACTGTGATGTTCACTGCTTTGTGTGGAGCAGTCACATTCAGCAGGTGAGAGGAAATGTCCACATTACTTGTTTCATCTTACACACTGACTATTGGTACAGGGAAGGCATTCAGCACCAAGGACAGGGCAACAAATGAGTCAGTACTATGACTGTGGAGGGCAGTCATGGTAGCAAGTGAGACCAAATGTAAAATTTTCACTGAATACGGGCACTGGAAGGCGTTCAGCACCAAGGACAGAGCAACACAGCCAAATCTGGAGTATGATATGCTTTTTTACCATGACGGGCAGTCATGGTAACAAGTGAAATCAAAGTTTCACTAAGTTTGGGCACAGGGATGGCATTCAGCACCAAGGACAGAACTGATAGAAGCATTAATACTGAAGATGAGACACAACAAATCCCCATTTTCCACACAATCAGTCTGAAAACATTTCATTCCACTGACTTCGTCAATCCTCATGAGTTTACGCTGCCACTGAAGAGTTCTTGACTTGAAGGCTTTTCATAACATTAATAGAAGCTATCTGATAAAGCTCGACTATCTCCAAATCAATTGGAAATTCACTTCAATATTATTGTGAGCAGCTGTAATCTTGAAGTTCGTATTTTGAAATCCATTTGTCTTATCCTTCAATTTAGTTGCAGATTTTGTATAGATACTGAGAGCAGAACGTGCTGTAAGGCCACAGCAAGTAAATTTTATGGATGACATCAGCGCGCGCATTAATTTTCGCCTGATTTTGGGGAAAAAAACAAGAAATTTTGTTGCCTTCTGACAGTGGTCAACACGCCGAAAATGGGCAAAGGTGTCTGTTGCCATGCCAGAAGGTGGATGGCAGATAACTATGAAGAGAGGAGACAAGATATGTAGTGATATGTGATGCTGGCAGTCGTATGTGATGTTCCCACTGGATCAAAACCATTTGTACAATGATTGAGTCAAAATTTTAAAATGTAGGAACCTTGTTTTTTTCGGCCCGTCTTGTTTTTTTTTCACCCGCTCGCATTAGATTTGGAGTCTGCGGAGGATGTCATCCATAAAATTTACTTACTGTGGCCTAAGGAACAGACTAAGGTTCCATTAATATTTCATGGCCTGCGGCTGCAATAAAAGGCTCCATTATCAGACCATCTACGGAGACTTTGAAGTATTCTCCTCGACAGAGCGGCCAATCTTACTCCTGCCTCGGGCGATCTCAGCGGGCGGGCAGAAGGGAGTTCAGCGGTTCTCATCAGCATAATTGCTTCTCCAAGGTAGAACATACTGAAATTCTTTTTATGTTCACTGTAGCAAAATTTCACGGTCTGAGAAAAATGGACATGTTCACAAAACTATATATTCACGGTGGCGACAGGTGCAGGAAAAAGAGAGTCCAGGAATTATGTGTTAACTGTAATGACAAGTTAACAGTACAGAAGTGACAGAGAAAACAGTGAACATAATAGTACCGTGAAAAAAATCAGGAATTACAGTACTGCGCTTGCACAAAACCCCTTTTTTAAAGATTTTTTTTTTTTGGTCAACGTTGCATCAGAATTTTGCCTGTTGCAGATGATATCTTTTCCTACATAACTTTTGGAAACTACAGATGGGATGTTAACCTTATATGCGTGAATACAACCTTATATGAGACGTTCTGCCAAAGTGCCGTGCACAACACACATTAACGGGTTTTGCACAGATGCAGTACATTCTGCTGACGTGCTTTTCTCAGATATGTTACAGATTCAATGTTAAGTAAAGATGTACACATGTACATGGTGTGTAGATTTGTACATGTTTGTTTTTCTAATGTAAGAAAATTTTGTTTTCAAATTTGTTTCTTGCATTATTTGTATGTTTTCAATCCAACTGGATTTTTATGATTTTGGAAACAGTCTATTGATTAATGTGCAAATAAGCGAAGACAAATTTTTTTGAAAGCCCCAAGGGAAACAAAAGTAAGACAAGAATGATGCAAATTAGCATCTTTAGTGAAGAAACCTTGAAAGTTGAAACCTTTGGTTGTTCTGACAGGCTGTGCCATGATAAACTGTGGCAGTGACGGATCTTTCTGGCTTTTTCAGGTAAAAATGATGGATTACGAAGGCAGAAGTTTCCAATGAGAAGTCATAAGTCAACACAGTAGAGAATTTAAAACTTCCCTTTCGTACCAGAGTTATGGAACTCTCTCCATACAGGTTTGGACATGTTTTGTGCCTGTGCATATATCACATGGTGAAAATACCGGCGACTTAATGAACAGATCCATCTACCAAGTGAACATATGTCATTAGGCAGGGAGGCTGTCAGTTACATGAATATAATGCACCGTTCTGACTTGCACTTTATGGTTTATTATTAAACACATGTGCACCAAGATTAAATACAAGCTTTGAAAATATTTACAATTCGATGGCTTACTTCACTTTAAATGATGCCGTAAAACTCTCAATCCTCAGGTTCATCATCATCATTCCCGCTTATGTTCGCATGATTTCATCAGGTTGCTGAATGATTGAACAGCAAAATTCTTTATTCCCAAGGCTCTTAGACCGAGACTGCCACATGTCTCAGGGAGGACTTCTAGCAGATCAACTGTGAACTGCATGTTTTAGATTTTACTCACAAAACAAGCCTCAGTATTTCCTTTGCACACAATGTCATGTACTTGTACGATGTAACCAATAAGTTCCTCATGCACATTCAATATCAGAGTTATAATTACTGTTACAGTTAGAAGTAATGTCTGTCTGATAGTTTACTTTTCAAGAAAAATACTCACTGCATGGTTCTGGATAGCCCACATGGATCCAGAACCGTGCCTGGGGCAAATCTATATTCTAGGATACAATAGAGACTATCCAGACCCGTGCCTGATCCTAACCCTAACCCATTCAGGTATAGAACTAGATAGACATGGTTCTGGGTACAATAGAGACTATCCAGAACCATGCCTGATCCTAACCCTAACCCATTCAGGCATAGAACTAGATAGGCACAGTTCTGGGTACAATAGAGACTATCCAGAACCGTGCCTGATCCTAACCCTAACCCATTCAAGACAGAACTAGATAGGCACGGTTCCGGTCACAACAGCAGTTGTATGCACACACACACCACTAAACCTGACGTACAACAGATTACCCAGAGATTTACAGTTTCTGCACATAGCATCAGCAGCTGTAATGGTGGACAGCCACGGATTAGGCACTGGTAAATCCTGGCCCCAACGGAAGTCAAACCTAAACCTGACCTACAACAGATTAAACAGAGATTTACTGATTACAAGCCTGATTTTCCCACAAACTGAACAGCCCCCCCCCCCCTGATTAGGCAGAGATTTACAGTTTGTGCACACAGCATCAGCAGCTGGTGATAAACCTGTACTGTTGGGCAGCCCCAGCTTAGGGACCCTTAAATCCTGACCTCTGTACTATTTTACAGCTGCCTGATTTCCAGCAGATTTTCCCATAAACTGAACACGCACCCCCCCCCTCAACACACCCCTCTGATTAGCCAGATATTTACAGTTTGTGCACATGTAGCATCAGCAGGTGGTGCTAAACCTGTAATGTTGGACCTACATGTAGCCACAGCTTAAGGACTGTTAAATCCTGACCTCTGAGTTATTTCACAGCTGGCTGAGTTCTGACATGTCAGACTGGCCAGAGCTGAGCAGGAAGTATGAAGTCAGGATGTGGCTCAAAGCAGATCCGCTGAGGCTGTAACATTGATGCATTCATCGGGGTCGGGCCTGGGGAAAACTGTTGTGTTTCCTGTTTCAGTCTTGCCGAAAATTAGGGTCGGTAGGTAGGGATTATCTTATTTTTTCCTTTCATTTTTTTAAATTAGACTTTGGCGATACCTAGTGATCCAACTTTAATAAGTTAATAATAATAATTATGATAATATTATAATAGAATATAATACAGTTTAACAGAGTGAAACTTGCATGAGGACACTTTTATTCTCAATGTCAATATAGCAAAACTGATTGTTCGATGTTTTATCACTCAGTTATCAGATCATAAAACTAGAAATTTAAGAAAAGGTTGATCTGCTCCAAAAATTTATGTCCTTTGCAGGGGTCACCCCAAAAAAGATTAGGGTTGGTAGTTTTTTTAGGTTCGGTCAGGAAACAGGAAACACAACGTTTTATTTTCCTAAGCCTAACAGGTTCTACAGCAGCAGTAAAATTACCCATTCATGGAGGTCACATAAATAAATAATCCCCAGCCTGACTTCTGACCCAGATCGGCAGTAAAAAGACGTTACAGAATTATAAAGTCGGCTGAGGAATATTCACGGCGACGTAAAACTCACGTCCTGCCAAATCTGCCATCTGGACGGGGCATGACCTCAGGTCTTCAGCGCACAGCTGACGTCATGTGGCAAAACTTTACAGCTCAGATTTGCTACATTTACTACGGATATATCTGCCCATAATGTGTACAATTCCTGAAAGTACAGCTGACATCATCTGTGGCAAAATTTTACAGCCAAGATTTGCTACATTATGGGTACTCTATAGAACTGATTGATACATCTGCCCATAAACTTCAATTTGTGACAAGTGGAGCTGATGTCATTTGTAGCAATTTCTGCTGAGATTTGCTACATTCTGGCTACTATAGAGCTTGTGGATGTGCCTGCCTATATGGAATTGATGTCATTTGTGGCAAAACTTTACAGTCAAGATTTGCTACATTTATACACACTATGTAAAAATTATACATAGAACTCATCGATACACCTGCCCCAAAACTTGTCTTTAATTTCTGACAATTGTGGCTGATGTCATTTGTAACAAAACGTTACAGCTGAGGTTTGCAACATTTTTATGGACACCATACAGCTCATCTTCATATCTCATCCCATAACATTGTGACAGTCTTCAATTCCTGACAAGTGGAATTCACACCATTTGTGGCAAAACTTCACAGCAAAGATTTGCTACATTGTGACGACTACAAAGCTCCCTGATATACAGCCATGTATCAGTATCTGTCCATAAATCAAGATTTACCTGCTAGAAGAACGTTCCCAGGGGAGGATATAAAATACAGGCAATCACAAAAATGGCTGGAAACATCTCATGTTCTGCAATGTGCCCACAAAACAAGGCTCATGGGAGACACTTAGAATGTTTTGGGTTACAGAACAGCCAGTGAGGACAGATGTTTGTTGACCTTAGACTTGAAGAGTTTAAGGTTATACTCATAGGGGAAGCAATCACGAGGTAGCTTATTCCATAGTGATGTTGTTCTTGGAAAGAAGCTTTCAGCGTGGAACTTTCACCTAAGAGGTGGTGAATGGAGGAAGAAAGGGTGATTTTGCTTCGGTGGAAGTGGCAAGATGTGTCTTTGTTGAGAATTTTCGAAGTGCACTGGGGGTACTAGCGAATGAAGTTCCATGGAGCATTATTTTGGATATATTTTCACTTTGAATATTTAGTGTTATAAGATTTGGTCATCACGAAATTTGCAAGCTAAGGGCAGGTTCAGACTCAAGGTTCTTAGCTGGGAAAAACTCTGCAAATGAAGTATTAAAAGGAAACCAGCTTTATAATAATGTAATAATAATAAATTAAATAATTATAGTTTGCTGAGGCAGCTAAATTTTAAAGAGTTCAGAACACACTTAAACAGTATTTTGGATTTTAAGGGCTTTTGATTTTACCCAATACAAAACAGTTAATGATACATGTGCAAGTTTATGGAATCGGGCTTCATTGATATATGAGGTGATTGACCTGCTTTTTATAGATTTATGTCATATTATTCTTTAAATTTGTTTTTTTATTCATGAACTGCTTGTCCAGAAAAGGAATACTGGAGGGAAATTTTATGAGTCATTGCAAAACAGAATTAACCTTCAGCCTGCTAAGGTACATGTAGCCATTTGGCATCATGTTTGTATTGGTTATGGGGTTAGGCAGCAGGGAGAAGGTTAATAACCACAGTTTCAGCACTAGGGACAGGGCCATTAACCTTCAGCCTGCTAAGGTAGCCATTTGGCAACGAGTTTGTATTGGTTACGAGGTTAGGCAGCAGGGAGGATCCTGCAAGCTGGCAGAATTAACAATTAAACACGATTAGATCTTAAACCACTGATGAAATATGTTATAGGCAACATTCATATTACAATAAACAGATATAGTATATATCATGTACTCTAAAACATATTTAAACAAACAAATAAGATTGATATTACTTCTCAGCACATCAATTATGAGCATTACTAACCTGAAAACGTCAGGACTATTGTTATAAGCTACACAAAGACGTGCCATTAGGCAGATTGCCTGCTACGCTTCACCATTCATTCATCATCAGCAGCAGTAAGGAATATTGTAGGACCTGTCAATAGAAGTCATCCCTCACTACGGGATCCATTGTGTGAGTTCAGGTTAGCATCAGTCATAACCGCGTGGGAGATGGGTTAGGATTATAAATAACCACATTTCTGACAGGAGGGGGACGTGGTAGTGACAGTTTCACTGGGAAATGTGACTTTAGTAGCCAGGGTTGGTCTGTAGGAGTGAAGGTCTCCCTGTTACAATGTAGGCCAATGAAAAAATGTTGGGTTTCCTGCGACTGACCATAGAAAAAACTGCCAACCCTTGCCTTTTTTGTGGACTCCTGCAAGGGATAAAAATTTTTGAGCGGATTTAAACTTCTTTAGTTCCATATGATCTGACACCTGAGTGAGGAAATATTCTACAATCGGTTTTCCAACATTGACATTGAAAATATAGGTGTCCTCATGCAAGTTTTACTTTTTTAAACTGTATTGTATAAGTTGGATCACTTCAGAGATTGCCAAAGTCTGATAAAAAAAATTATCTAAAAAAAAAAGATAATCCCTACCTACCGACCATAATTTTTTCAGGACTGAAACAGGAAACACGACATTTGTTGCTTACACCTTCACCACGGATACAACAGAGCAGAGTTAGGGGAGAATCACTCACTCACAGAGAGCAGCATGAAATATGCATGACTGTCGTTAAGGTTATCAGGAAGGAAAGGCACATCCTGGACAGGAAGGTCAGATATCTGAGGCCAAGGAAAAAAAAAATTGTGTTTCCTGTTTCAGTTTTTTTATTAGACTTCGGCAGTCTCTAGTGATCCAACTTGTAAAAATTAACAATACAGTTTAACAAAGAAAAACTTTCATGAGGACACTTACAGTTTCAATGTCAATGTTGGAAAACCATTTGAACATTGATGTTTCATCACTCGGGTGTCAGATCATGGAGCTAGAAAAGGTCGATCAGCTCATTTATGTATGTCAGTTGCAGGGATCCACAAAAAAATGTCTTGGATCAGTCGGGAAACAGGAAACACAACATTTTTTTTCCTAGGCCTGAGCCCATACTTTTTTTCAATGCTCTGCAATATTGCAGAAGAGTCAAAATTTTGTTCTGCAATTTGAAAATACTTTCTGCAAATACACAAGCCTCCATACTACAACCTTCTCAAACCATCAATGCCTTTTTTACATCATATAGCTTTGTAAATCTGTAGCATTACTGGAATTCTTTTAAGTTTAATCTATCACTCTTTTTAATTTCAGACTTTATAGATCCTTCTGAATCTCCACAGAAAATTTACCATTTACTGGTATCTTCACGGGTCTTTCACCGCTGTCTCCCACTACAAGCTGCTACAACTAAAATCATACCTTACCTGTAAATGTACTAGTAATCACACCCACATATCATCCTTCCACACAACATACTAATGAAAGACACACCAAAAAAACAGTACTTAACTCTTAAGCAACTCGATAATTATGATTTTGGTGCTACCTGAAACAGTCAGACTACTACCTTTTGTCAGTGACACTAAGAGAATTCCAGGTTTATAAGTACCAACTATTGATTCATATGCAAATTAGCGAAGACAAATTTCTGTAAGTCCAAAGGGAAACAAAAGATAGACAAGTCAAGACAAGGATGATGCAAATTAGTGACAGAAGAAGCTCCTATTGCTTCAAAATAGAAGCTTAAGTATTGTCTGCCCTAGGACAGGCCTTGGGGCCAGAGAGTTCTAGTTTGCTAAATTGAAAACTATTGAATCTGGAGCCTGCTTTTCCTTCTGCAAAATTGCAGATTGTATAAATTTTTCTTCTGCAATCTTGAAAATCTATCTGCAGATTGCAGACTGCAGACAGGTATTTCGAACTGGCTATGAAGGTCTGATATCGGACCTGGGGGGAAACAGGAAAAAAACGTTTTCAAAAAATGACTTCATCTTGCTGCATCTTGATACAAACTACAGTTTTTACAGTCACACCTCTAATTTGTATTTGTGTGTGCTTAGACTCCTTTGTAGATCACAGTAAAGCATGATTGTATGTTTTAAAATATATGTGTGCTGAACATACTTGGCTCTTGGACAATTCTAACATCTGCATCTGTATCTATACAACCGGTATAACCGTCCTCCATAACCGGCACGCGGCGCGGCGGCAGCTAGCTAAATTATCACACCGAACGATTTGTTACACTCAATCTTTGCCCATTTGATTGCAGGAGTTGTTTAAAGCTTTCTAGTGACGATGCCCCAACTGTGCTTGGTGGCAACGAGTTCCAGTCTATGATTAAGTTCTTGGAAATACAGGAAGCAGGTAACCAAATCAGTCCGACTAAAATGTGTGAACCTCCTCCCTTATCAAATTACAACCCTGGGATCACACAGAGAAGTTAATAAGACACTATAACCACCTCTTACCTTCTAATGTAATTAGGCCTAGGAAAAAAATGTTGTGTTTCCTGTTTCTGTCCTGAACGAATTAGGGTTGGTAGCTTAGGGATTATCTTTTTTTCTCTTTTAACTTTTAGTGATATCTATATATAGGGGTCCAACTTATACAATACAGTTTAAGATTAATAAAACCTGCATGGGAACACTTTTAGTTTTAATGTCAATGTTACAAAACCAATTGTACAACATTTTATCACTCAGATCATGGAGCTAGAAAAGGTTCATCAGCTCGAAACTTATGTCCCTTGCAGGGTCCACGCCCCAAAAAAAGTCTAGGGTCGGCAGGTTTTTCTAGGGAAACAGGAAACACAACTTTTCTTTTTCCTTAGGCCCTATAACCCAGCAACCAGGAATTTGGCAGGGAGAATCTCTCATAGCATCTACATTACTCTGACCTTTGGAATAATAGTACAATATTATCACTTGCAAAAATATAAGACACAGAAATTACTGTCACCATAATCATAATCCTTCACTTCTACATGTCATATTGGATACTTTGATACTTTATTGGGATATCCACATTAGTTGCGCAATTTTTTGTGCAAAATATTCTTCCTGGATTCCAACAACACAAATTTCACAATCATATAAAAGCGACATTAGACTTCTACACCACTTTTCACTATTGTAACTGTAACAGATTATTGTAATAGCAGACCTAGGTAAGTCAGTATGTTCCTCGAAATAAAAGCCGGATCAGGTTATAATTATATTGCATCAGTTGGAAACCAGCTGTAAATGGAACCTGCTGCAGTCTGTTATTAGGGTGGTTCTGTGTGCTTCTCTCATGATCTACTAGGTCATCATACAATATACATACTGCATAATACATAATACAGCTATTTTGGGGGCAATACTTAACCCCACAACAGAAGGTTTTTGCTGTGTTTTAGGTGTATGAATTTTGGAGTTGAAACAATTTTTGTGCAGGTAACACAATGGAAGTGCATTTTCGCAGTGTCACCATTTTGCAGGGGAGCGGTCAAAATCACAAAATAATACCTGACTGCCAAAATTTCAAGATCTGCAGTAATTTTCTAATACCTCTCACCAACTCTCACCATGTTATTAATGGTTTGATTTCATCTCTGTCATGCATTTTCCCCTTCTACCATTGATTATGGAATAACATATCTCACATAAATGGAAACCTACAGTCAGCACCGTTTGTTCCACACTTAGATATTGTTTCTGTCTACAGGATTCATGTAAATTTTATAAAAGGTCCTCTAATTACCTGCTAATTTCTGCAGTTACAAACGAGCTTTCAGATCTCTGATGTTATAAATCAGCTGCAGGGCTGGAAATACTGGGTGCATGTGCACCTTAGTGCACCCAAATTTGGAGCTGTGCGCCCATTTTTTTCCTGTGGGTGCACCCAAATATTTCTGTAGGTTTACGTATGTAAAGATGTTAAATGTAAGAAGTACACAGCATTTTCTTTGGTTGGGTGCACCCGGGTGCACCTATTCCCAAAAATGAATTTCGAGCCCTGAGCTGGGTAGGTTGGAAGGGGATTTATGGCTGGCCTAAATAAACAGCTTACAGAGACTTTACTTGTCAGAACCTGTATTTCAGGGCGCCCACTCAAAGACTGGATACTAACAGTGGAGTGTTATCAGAACGATGCCTTAACCTGACTGTGGCAGGCCTGCATTAGAGTAGGTGGGCGGGAAATCTGTGCCTGGGGTTAGACTGGAGGTTATAAAGACCTACTCACGTCTGTATACATTATAAGGCAGTCAGATATAAACTCCTACTCATATCTGTAGGCTGCCATAGTGAGAGTACTTGTCCCATGTACTCATGTCTGTATACATTATAAGGCAGTCAGACTGTTGGATGTACTCTGCAAGCAGAGGTTTAGGCAATATTATTATTTTGTACATGTTTGAGACATTTTTATCTGGCTTTTTTTTGTACAGGTAGCCTACGTCGGCGTCTTGGATACTGCTCTGCTGATTTGCACACAAAGGTTTTATCATGTCATATTCAAAATCAGGACAGTCGTGATGTTTATGGCTGTATGCATGTCACATTTTCACCCTTACACTTTATAGGTGCCTCACTGCACCATATTGTATCAGTAGGCCAGAATGTTAGGGGGTACAATGAACTAAGCTTGCTCTGTCCTTGGTGCTGAATGCCTTCCAGTGCCCACAGTGTGTAAAGTATGAGGTGGAAATGTGACATTTGATCTCACTGACTAGCTTGTGTGAATGGTCTGTCACCAAGAAAACATCAACATCACAGAGCTGCTATAGTTCCTGTAGTGTTGCCCTGTCCTTGGTGCTGAATGCTATCCGAGTGCCCTTAGTCAGTGTGTAAAACACCTATATCTAAGTGTGTAAAATAGTGCAGATTCAGTTGTATTGCTCTGTCCTTGGTGCTGAATGCCTTCCCTGCACCTATGGTCAGTAATGTGAGATTGTGGGCATGCCTTCTCACTTGCTAGTATGACCCTCCCCCTTAAAAAACAATATCATACTGCTGATTCAGTTCTCTGTCCTTGGTGCTGAATGCCTTCCAGTGCCCATAGTCAGTTATCTTTTATTTTTAAGGTGTCAGAAATAAAGGATAACTGAAAATAAAATAACATATTGTGATCCTGGCCTTTTCCTTTGTTTCGATTTGTCCAAACCTTTTCATGATTTCTGATCCCGTGTCTCTCTGTACTCTTGAATCAGACAGATGCTGGGAGAACAAACATCGATATCCATTAACCTTTCCTCTGGTTTAGTCCATTTAGTTAATCAATAAACATCAAACCTGCTGATTTGAACACTGAATGAATCTATGATCGGACTTCTTACCACTATCACATGCAGGGCTCCAAATTCGTGTACTCAACTGCAGCTAACCTAAAAATCTTGGTGCACAGAAAATGTGTTGGCGCACGACATTTAGAGCTTGAATCTGAAATTCTACAGCTAAACAAGATATCTAACAAGAAATATAAGAGTGGTTTTGTTATCTTTTCTGACACTCAAATGCCAAGAATATGCAGTACACTAAAAAGTGCTCAACAGCACTTTTGCATAAACCTACATACTAAGTATCTATATCTGCAGTCGAATATTAGGTGTCCATGCAGCTCTAATTTTGGGAGTACAAAAGTGGAAATGCACCCAGTACTTCCAGCCCTGCATAGGTAATCTACAAATAGTCTTTCCCCCACCATCCAGAGCATTAGATTTTTTTCCCTCTTAGATAAATCTACACAAATATCTACAATGTATGTGCACAGTCAAAAACTTGTGCACTTCTCATGTGCAGCCAGCTTTCCAGCCCTGCATTGCACTGTTAAGTCATTCCCCCACCAAATGTGTTCTCCAGTCATGAGATTACTGCCCACATCATCGGTTTTCTATTCTGCGATGAACAGAAAAAAAGTGGACATTTCCAGTCAAACAGAGAAATCAATAGTCCATTTGAAAAGTTAATTTGGGAGATGGCGATTGCTCTGTCACGGACGGGAGGAAAGCTTTCCTCTGACCCACATTCCCTCAGTCGTGTACGGTAAGCACGGCAGGGTTAGAATACTGTTTGTTTTGCTTCCATCGATTTTCCAGTCATAAAATGGTCTGTGATCGATCATGATTATCATTTCTCAAAGCCTGTTCTACTACTTAATAAGTGACCACATCTACATAAGGACCACCTGGCCAATGTGACCACTTTTTGGTGGTCCCTTAGAAGTTAGATAAGTAAGATAATTTCCAGATTGACACAAGAATTTAGAATCCATAGTGACCACATGCACATACAGCACAGATTTTATTGGTCCCCTGAGTGGTCTTCTTGGGCAGTTTTTTACATTCTTAGAGTAAAAAATCTGTACTCAATATAATTTCTCCCAGAAGAATCTTTTTTAATTTCAGTATTTCTAAGCTTAAGTTAATGTCAATGTCTGAAGAAGGTGACAGACAGTCACCGAAACGTCAGTTGAATAAAAGACTTGGTTATGTGCTCTTTACTCTTTAACCAGATCTTCTCTCGAAATGCAAGGTAGACAGCACAAGTGTGTCACTATCCTAACTCACACATGTACCATATTTTGGAGATGTAAATAAGAACCAAAGACCTGTACCTAAACATCCTTTAGTGTACAGTACATGAGATGAAGCTTAAGGGACACACAGACACACTCTGATGCTGTGTGCTAGCACAGACACACTCTGATGCTGTGTGCTAGCACAGACACACTCTGATGCTGTGTGCTAGCACAGACACACCCTGATGCTGTGTGCTAGCACAGACACACCCTGATGCTGTGTGCTAGCACAGACACACTCTGATGCTGTGTGCTAGCACAGACACACTCTGATGCTGTGTGCTAGCACAGACACACCCTGATGCTGTGTGCTAGCACACTCGAGCAGGTGGGATGTTAGAGTGCCAAACTCACTCACGCAGACCACACACACTCACTATCCAGTTTAAGGTATAATATTAATAACAATGTATCAGATCTCAAGAAAATCTATCCAGTATGTGGCTTGATTTATTTTGTATCACTAAAAGGTTTTTTCTTTACTGAAATAAATGCACTTAGTTATTGAAGTGGAGAAATTGAGCTGAGCTGGTGTAGTATATGCAGGTACAAGCTTGGGCGGTGGGTTGGAACCAGCGTGCATGCCGTAATGTAAAATGTTGGGAAAAATCGCAGTAAAAAATTCATTCTGCGCATATTGGAGCATAGATCACTGCTTTGTTAGGGATGTGGTGCTGCATGGTGGGTGACTGACCTGCGTAGATGCGGCTGAAACAGTCTAAAACATTTACCAGCCAGAACAAGATATCTGCTCAAACACTTCATCAAGGCTGTCCACAGCTGAAATGGGTGGTTTATCATTGTCTCAGCTCACCGTACATGTATGTGTGGTCTTACATATCATAGCGGTTTCCTGGTCAAGACATTCATAGAAACTGAACAAGACTATTTCCTGAGAGGGGTGAAGGAGGCTATATACACGGGGGCCGACATCATCTACCAGATACCTTTGACCCAGTGTTGACGTCACACTTCAAAGAAGCCATGTGACAAGCCTCACTGGGTCAGTCTACTGAGGAAGACCAGAGTGACTGGTCGAAAGCTCTAGGTGAGAGAACTTTTTTGTGTTGGATCTTAAGTTTTAACTCTTAACTAAACATATTCAAAGGAAACTTACTCAAAGACACACATATATCATATTTGGAGGGCCCAAAATGCCACCTGTATAATTAATACAGGTTAGTGACTTGGGGTTTTGCAGGTATCTATCTGCACTGGTCCAAGCACTTGGTATACAGTAACTGCTGTATTAATCTAATTCTAATTTTGTTCATCTTTTTACAAGTCAGACTCTACATTTTGACTAACGTCAATGAGTACAATGGCACCTTATTGAGGGTGGTTTTACACCCCCTGACATCAATGGAACGACCCTTGTAATGAACTATGGAAAAACCCATACATGTAGATGCCCCTGCCCTGATTAAATGTGGCCAATTTCGCACTTTCATCTGGTAAAAGGTCGTTAAAGGTCGTTACTGACTCGTCAGGAATTGGAGAGAAGGGAAAGTATCAGGTTACAGAATGACGTATGAAATCATGTGATAATTACATGTCTGGGAATAAATTTTTACATAATTATGACCTGAAAATGTCTCTGAAGGTTAAGAGATCCAGGTAGGACTTGACTATTCAGAGAATTTATGAAGTTGCTAGATTAATGTTATTAACTAGAAAGGTAACATTTGCAAAGCAATTAATTCAGAATGTTTACCTTCTGTTAATTCTTACTTATGTACAATTCATATGTATGGTCTAAATCCCTCCTGCTATGAAACTGCAACATGATGTAACCCAACACCAGTTACCATGGTAACAGACGTCAACAAATCAGCTCATTGGCCAGGTCAGAGGTTAGTGGTTGGTAAGAAGAAGAAGAAGAGGAAACGTAGCAAAAACAATATGTTTTCCTTATTTGGTAAACATAATAACTATCAGGATTATTGTGTAAGATTATGTAGATGAGATAACCCCATACCTCTTTTTCTGGAGGCCCAATTTCTGTTTCGAGGTAGGAGAGAGTCGCTAAGTCGTCTGCCTGACCCCGACTGTCCCGCTCACCAACCTGCACGGACACAGAGTTAAACTCAGTCAGACCAGTCGTCTGGTTGGTTCCATCACACACACACACACACACACACACACACACACACACACATGTACACTAACTTACAAGTTACGACTAATTTGCCATGGAAAAGAGGTAAGGTAAAAACTATGCTGTCACTGAGCCATAATCAGCTTTGGCCATGTTGTACCTGCAAAAAGCAGTCATCAGAGGAGTCATCCGAGCAGTCGACAGACCAGTCTTTGGTTGGTTCATGATCAGCCATCGGTAAACACACATGTATGTAACACTAGTAACGTACAACTAACTTGCAAAGGCAATTAAACAGCAATCAAATCAAAAGGGAAAATTGCTGTTACTGAAATGCGCTCAGCTTAGACAACGTTGTACCTGTAGAAAGATGTGCGTTGGACTTAAATAGTAGAAGTTCGACTAGCTGACAGAATGATGGATGGTTGTGTTTTCACTGCTGGAATCTTTTGTTGTAGAGGAGACATCTGCCGGCCTGGTTATTGGTGTACTTAGTCTTAGTTATAGGTTATTGGTGTACTTACAGGTTACTGTGCTTACAGGTGTCACCAATTGCAAGAGTCACAAACATAGTTTAACCTTCTCCCTGCTGCCTAACCACATAAACAAGGCAAATTTGGTGCCAAATGACTACCTTGGCAGGCTGAATGTTAAAGATGTCACCACAAGTCATTGACACATTTCATCCTTTAACCCTCTCCAGACCTGCTGCCTAAACCCATTTATAACCAAGGAAAATTTGGTGCCAAATGACTACTTTAGCAGGCTGAATGTTAAAGATGTCACCACAAGTCATGGCCATATTTTACACTTTAAGCTTCTGCCTGCCTGTCTCCATTCCCCAGGGAAAATTGGTGCCAAACAGCTACCTCAGCAGACTGAATGTTAAACTAAAGTCTAGTAAAGATGTCATTGACCCATTTACACGTTAACCTTCTCCCTGCTGCCTAACCCAATATCCTAGGCAAAGTTGGTGACAAATGGCTGCCTTAGCAGGCTGAATGTTAAAGATGTCACCATAAGTCATGGACATATTTTATACTTTCACCTTCTCCAGGCCTACTGCCCAATCACAAAAAACAAAAATTCATTCATTCATTCATATAACCAAGGAAAATTTGGTGCCAAATGGCTACCTCAGCAGGTTGAAGGTTAAAGATGTCACCACAAGTCATTGACACATTTTAGACATTACCCTTAAGTGCAGCCTTACATCTACCAATACATGTATCTACAAATAAAAATACTCAGATTATAATTTTTGCCTTTATTAGTTATCAACTTCAAGTTTAGTTTTGTGGTAGTTCCAGTTCACACTTTCTCAAAGTCATTTTCCCCAGGATGGCTATAAATGTACACATTCAAGTATCCTGCAAAGGTCTGACAAGCACTCAGACAGTGCAGCCTACTATAGCTGTTAGGAAAGAACAGAAGTGATCTGAAGAACCCTTTGAGTGGCTAAGGCTTGAGACAAGAGCATCTCATCCTGGCACTTACAGCTTCAGCCAAGTGATCAGTACAAGTAGTACTGTAGATTTTACATTTTGTTTTCTGTCTGACTAATAGTATATACATGTGGAATGCAAATACATGTATATAAAAACATACACATCCAGTAATACCTTGACAATGTACATGTGTATTGTATTCTTCCACGGTATGGCACTGATGAATTATGTTAAAGAATTACAGAATGTATAATGTTATATACACTGTGGGAACATAAAGTGCCTCCGCCACAAATCTTGTGAATAATTGACACCGTCCTGTACCATATGGAATTTCATGCAGCATACGGAATTTCACGGCTTGAGGATTCCTGCTGTCTCCCAGGACAGACAAGTCAGGCGTGAAATAACCTGGGACTGGCTGCAGGGCAGCGGACTACAGTACAAGAAAGGGTCCTGTGGCGTAGCGACAGCGCGCTCGACTCGGAAACAAGAGGTCCCGGGTTCGAGTCCTGACATGCCACCGATCTTGTGGGATCCTGTTGGGAAAGGCACTTGACACGACGTTCCTCACTTAACTTGTGAAAATGGGTATTGTCCTGTCCTGTATTCGTCCTCTGCGTTGGTGGCGGCATAAAATAAGTACTGTTGATATAACTTGAGCCTGCCGTCACCATGTCTAGTCATGAAAAGTTGGAATAAAAAAACTACTGTACAACACTGCCACAGGACTGTCTTATCCAGAAGCACTATTCAGTAGGACAGGAAAGGCCCACAAAGAATCCAGGTCACTGAACATCCTCTGATCTAGATTTCAGCTTCAGTTTATTTATTTTACCAGAAGGTTACACTCAGGTCACTTCACCAGTTTTTCAGGTAAAACCACATGACAAAATAACAAGGAGGGTAAAAAATCTGAGTCTCAGGATGGAGACTGGATGGATTTAGATTTGTCTGTATCTCTTTCAAATTCAATGTACGGCTATAGTATACATAAGTTGTATTTCCAGAACATCCCATGATCTAGAATTACAAAATTGTAGGTAGACAGAAGTCAGGCTCATTTCTGCAGGTTTCTGTAGTGCCTTTCTTTCCAACATTTCTTCAACAACAAGGTTTTGTCCTCAAAACTTATTGTTTAATTTGATCTGTTTGACACTATTTTCTACTTCAAAATATCCCTCAATCTTTTTAAATGCTATAGCTAGTAACAAAAGATAAAGATTGTAATGTTTAAGCTTACCTGTGTTGTGAGTAGAGGTAAACCCCTAGTGATAACATTGAACTGTGGGCTACACTAGGTAAATCATACAGCAGGTATGGGGTTTGAAGAGGATGAACCAACCCAAGTCTGCGCTTTTCGCTCCTGACAGGATTTACACCACAAGGTCACCGTCAGCAGGTGAAGGTCAGACATAATGAGCGTCGGCAGTTTCCCGGAATACGAGAACATGGACGGTCGATATCAGGTTTCACACGTGACTCGGGATGGAATCATATAAGTGGAACATTACACCAGACAAACCAGGCTGGACCTCAGGTGTAATATGATATCATATGGTATACAGTATACAGTAACCTGATATGGGAGGAGTAACCTGATATGGGAGGAGTAACCTGATACGGGAGGGGTAATCTGGTAATAGGATATGATATAGGGGGATATAGGAGGAGTAAGGCATCTCAATTCAGCTGGAAATTTGGTGAATCTGGACTGATTTAAGATATAACATTAGGAAGATGGAATCTTCAACAGGAAATCTTTGTGCAGTTTCTATGAATATTACATTAGAATTAATATCCAAAATGCACACTGACTGCTCAACAGGTAACAGTGAATGTTGCCTTTCTAGTGTTCCATCATTTCCATATTAAAGCTAATACCTTCCTTTATTACGGTTGACACGCGTGTAGCTACAAGGTGACAGGTAACAGTGCCTGCATCACATAATGGGGCTTCCCTTCCCATATCTATACTACAGGGACTCCCAGGCCCCTAACCATGCTGTAGGGTGTGTGCAGAATACCTGATGAGGCTGGCTTGTATCACAGCCTGGAGAGCTGCCAGCAGGCAGGAGATGTGAGAAGGCTGGGGATTAGGGGTCGGGTTTGAGTGGGTCGTTTCATGGAGGAAATCTGTTGTTAGTTGGAGAGGGAGAGCAGGGCAACCTTCAATCTGAGTCTGCCTGTCTCTGGGACAGCATAGCCTGGGTGCCAGACTGTCTCAAGGGCAGGGCAACCTTCAATCTGAGTCTGCCTGTCTCTGGGACAGCATAGCCTGGGTACCAGGCTCTCTCAAGGGCAGGGCAACCTTCAATCTGAGCTTCCCTGTCTCTGGGACAGTATAGCCTGGGTACCAGGCTCTCTCAAGGGCAGGGCAACCTTCAATCTGAGCTTCCCTGTCTCTGGGACAGCATAGCCTGGGTACCAGGCTCTCTCCTGGGCTGATATACAGGCTAGCCTGGTGTCATACTGTCTCCAGGGCCAGTATACAGGCTAGCCTGGGTGCCAGACTCTCAAGGGCCGGTATACAATCTAGTTCCATGGCTCCAGGGCTATCCTGGGTGCCAGGCTCTCTCCAGGGCCGCTATGCAGGCTAGTTCCTCGGCTCCAGGGCTAGCCTAGGTGCCAGGGTGTCTTCAGGGCCAGTATACAGGCCAGCTCCTCGGCTCCAGGGCTAGCCTGGGTGCCAGGCTGTCTTCAGGGCCAGTATATAGGCCAGCTCCTCGGCTCCAGGGCTAGCCTGGGTGCCAGACTCTCTCCAGGGCTACTGTATCAGCTAGCTACATGGCTCATGGGCTAGCCTGGGTGCCAGACTGTTTTCAGGGAGAAGAAGCAGCTTCATCAGAAACATTCTCAAACTTTAACCTGCCACCTGCTGTTGCACTGTAATAGTCTGTATGACATGAAGCTACACGGCTATAATAAATTAACCCACATTATTGAAAAGCAACTTTCCCTGTACACTGCTTCCTTTCATCTGCATATTCTGCATATTCCAGCTAACCAGGCAACAATAATATGCACGTTTTTATTAAAAACAGATAACCTTTATTGTACATTCATGCCCTATCGGACTAAATACAGGTAAACAGATTAAGGTATATACATGTTTATTGACATTTTCGCCCGTAACCCTTTTATACAACCCGATTATTGCATTTCTAGCGACAAAAGTTAAGCCCCAGCTTCAGAAAACAGCTTGCAGGATTTAATAAAGGATCAGGACGGGTCCTGCGAGACGGGGAAATTTGGTTAGCTGAGACGGCCGACTGCTCTCATGCCTGTACTGGAGCCTGTAGGTGGGACCACAGGGCAATATTCTACTTCTGGGCCTAGGAAAAACATGTCGTGTTTCCTGTTTCAGTCCTAAAGAAATCAAAGTCAGTAGGGAGGGATTGTCCTTTCTTTTTTTTTTTTAAATTGGGTATCTCTTAGTGATCCAACTTGTACAATACAGTTTAACTTGCACGAGGACACCTATATTTTTAATTGAATATCAATGTTGGAAAACTCATTGTGCAATGTTTCATCACTCAGGTGTCAGATCATGGAGCTAGAAAAGGTCGAACAGCTCGAAATATTTATGTCCCTTGCAGGGGTGCACAAAAAAGTCTAGGGTCGGCAGTTTTTTTCTAGGGTCGGTTGGGAAACAGGAAACAATTTTTTTTCCTAGGCCTTGTATCTCCAGTATAGCACATCTAACTAGTCCGGACAGAATATCGGAAAACCATTTCTGCCACTTCAGACTTTATTGGAAGATAATAATTACAACTTTAGTGTCTGATTGGTTGACCTGAAATGCCTGTAACCTTATAATTATACACTACGAATTATGATAAATCATTGGCCAAAAATTATTATTAAAGGTACCTTACATTACTTACATTACTAGTATTCCACAATTGATATTTTCCTTTTCTTGCATTATTAGTTCCATTATAAATTTCATGATTTTATAAGTTTTAACATGAGCTATGATGAGCTGTTGTCATACAGGAGGTTCCACCAGTCTTGTTGTGGTCCATCACTGGGACATTCTAACTAAAAATACATGTGCTATTCTTACGGACAGGACAGTAATAACTTACAGAGATGACCTGTGATATTTTTGTTTTGGCTGTCAATCTGCAATCAGCAGCAGGAAAACTGTTGCGACACAATTCCTCCTGGTGGAAGTTCCAAAGTCAGATGAGGACAATGACCCTAAGGAACCCCAGAGCCACCAGTGCTTCCATGTGTTTCCTCTCTGATTTACTGTTGTGCTGCCAACTGTGCTACTAGGAAGCCCTGTGGACTGCAGGAGGAGGCCAGGCACCTGGGAACCAGGGTTTCTATATGTGGGATCACACAGACACCAAGGACGGGATTGCACGTTTAAATCTTCTTCAGGTTTAAATCTTCTCTCCCTAAACGGGGAATTCAAGTGTTCTTTATCAACTTATTAATTCCTGGTTTATTTAGCGAAGGTGGCCCATCATAGCACTGCTTTACATGAGGGCCCTGGACAACATCTACATGTATAACACAATGTACACGTCATGTATATCACACATATTCTCTAGTGCTTTAAAAAAAGGTAACCACTAGAGAATCAGTGGCCAAACGGCTACTTCAGTGTAACAAAGGTTAAACATACATGTATGTGTGCATCATGCAGTAGCCTGGTTACCAAACCTACATGTATTATAGCTCCAGAGTCCTACATCATCTCCTACATCCTAGTTGTGGAGAGGATGTAGGACTCAGGAGCTAGTATAATAGGTCTGGTAACCATGCTATCTTCCAGTGCATGTAAACAGACATGTGCAATCCCTGCCAGTCTCATGAAGACTCCCCACAGGGAATCACACATACACACACACACACACAGTTATGGATAGATTAAAATTCCTGCAGTTCTTAATTACCTTGTAATTGCCTGATATCTAGTAGGCCTGTGTAATGTACCATTATAGTATCATACACAGTTATGAATAAATCATATCTTTACAATAGTTACATTAATTATCCCAAAATTGCCTGATATCCATAATGCCTGTTGTAAGTGTAATATAATTGTGGTATGATACACAGTTATGAATAAATTATATCCCTGCAACAGCTACATTAATTAGCCTGTAATGGGAGATATCCAGTAGGCCTGTTAATGTAGTTTAAGGACTGTTGTTACTTTTAAGGATTGTTGTTTTATGGGCTGCTGTGTAAAATGTATCACTTGAAAATTGTTGCCAGATTATGACAGCTTATCTAGCTGTAGGCAGTGCTTATAAGATAGAACAGCCCACACACACAGTTATGGATAGATTATAATTCCTGCAGTACTTTTAGTAATTACCTTATGATAAATAGGTTTATTGCAGCTTCCTGCGGCAATCCTGCCCAAAGGCTAATTGCAAATAATAAGGATAAAAGAATATAAATTAAAAGATATAATTGTCAGATGTTCTGCAGGCAGTATTCTTAGTGAAACATATAGTTATGGCATTATGGTATCATGCACAAGTATGAATAGATTATAATTCATAAACTGTAACACTAACAGTCAGATATCCATTAAACCTGTTAGTGTAAGTGTCTGGGCTATTGTTACACTTAGGGGCTGTTATCAGCTTCACTTCTAAGTTGTTGACATATTATGATAGCTTATCAGGCTGTAGGCAATAACAGCCTACATACATAGTTTTGGATGGATTCACTCATTTCATTCAATTAAAACCCCTGCAGTAGTCAATTATCTTGTAATAGTCAAATATTCAGCAGGCCTGTCATTAGTGTTTGCTATCCCTTTTATTTAAGTTGTTGACAGATTATTATTGCTTACAATGTATCTGGCTGTACTCACTAGAACAGCCCACATAGACATGCCCGGTTATACTGGTGTTTAATGTTTGTTATCAGCTCTCAGGTGTTGACAGGTAGACACTGCTTATCCAGCTGGCCTGTTGTTATAGTGTATAAGGGCTCTTGTTATCCTTAAGGGCTGTTGTGTCACTTCTCAGTTGTTGACAGATTGTGATAGCTTATCAGGTTAGAGGCAGTAAGAATAGCCTACATACATAGTTTTGGATACATGTAGATTCAATCAATTCAATTAAAACTTCTGCAGCAGTTAATCATTGTACCCTGTTGATAGTCAGATATCCAGGCCTGTTGATACCACTTCAGTGTTTCAGTTGTTGTTGGCAGATTACGATAGCTTATCTAGCTGAAGGCATTAAGAACAGTCCAAGTAGATAGGCCCACTTAAATCTGGTGTTAATGTTTGTTATCACTTGTAAGTTGCTGACACTGTGACAGATTGATATATAATTCTGTATCTGTATCTGTATAGCCGGTATAACCGCCCTTCGACGTAAGACACCAGCTATTATTTTGCAGTAATTATTATGATTGTCTGGCTGTAGGCAGTAAGAAGAGGCCCTCATAGACATGCTGCTTTAGACTGGCATTATGTTTGTCATGTTGTTGGCAGATTGATATATAATTATTATGCTTATCAGGCTGTATAGGCAGTAAGAATAGGCCCACATGCTGCTTTAGACTCAGGCAATAATGTTTAACACCCCAAGAATGTTTGTCATCTGACTTCTCAGTTGCTGACACTGTGACAGATTAATATATATGCTTATCAGGCAGCAGACAGTAAGAAGAGGCCCACATAGACAGGCCCGCTTTATACTGGTGTTAATGTTTGTTATCACTTCTCAGTTGTTGACAGATTGATATATGCTTATCAGGCTATAGGTAGTAAGAAGAGGCCCAGACATGCTGCTTTAGACAGACATTAATCTAATGTTTGTCATCTGACATCTAAGTTGTTGGCAGATTGATGCTGATCAGGCCATAGGCAGTAGCCCAGCCCACCCCACCCTGCAACTGGCTCCCATCACCAGACAGGATAAGTGCTATTATTCATTAATCCTGCTTGTCACACTCTGATTGATTATTAGTAACCCAATCTTTTGCCTTTAATTGGGCAATATTCCAGTAGTTACTGTGACCACACTCAAATCTAATCTAAAATATAAATATACATCATATAAAAAGATCTTCTGGTGCTACAAAACAATTTTGAATTGGAACTTAGAAAGTAGAGTATCAAGTTGCCAGGGCTGTATCTGATATGCCACCATTTGGCTGGTGAAAAAAAAAGATACTGTGAAAAGAAGGCTGTGGTTTATACAAATGAAGTCAGCTCTACCCACTAAATATATGTAGCACTAATACAGATACAGACCTGAAAAACAGGAAGTGAAGTTACTTCTGGAATATAAATAAAACCTTTTTGGTTGAGAGACTAACTTGCTTTGTTCAGCTACCTTACAACACAAAGGACAGGCATCTCATTTCATGTTACATCTCCAGCCTGTCCTGACATTACGCTAAAGGGAAGCTGAACAGTTACAGACACCTGAACAGAAACTGAAGTTACTTCTGGAATACAAAATAAAACCATCTCGGCTGAGACACAACTGGTGGTCTGTTTTAAGCAGCCTCTTTCCAAGTCCTTCAGCTGTAATGTTTTATGTATGCAACCGATTACAGTAACTTTCCAACCTCTCACATCCTGTGAAATTGTGTCTAGACTAACTTATATTGCTCAGCTCCTATACAACTCAGGGGTTACAGGGTGTCACAGAATTCATAATTCAGCTAGAGCTAGAAGTTCAAGGGTTAGGTGTAACAAGTCGATCGGTGTAATATAGCCAGCTGCCGCCGCGCCGCGTGCCTGCGAACCTGGTGTGTTAAGCCGAAAGGCGGTTATACCGGCTATACAGATACAGATACAAATTTTACGGAATTCATACGAATTTTATGAAACATATACGATTCATTACTCTAAACATACAATCCTTACTAATTTGGTGCCCAGGCCCAGGTCACCAAATTAGTAAGGATCATATGTATCTGAGTAACATATCGTACTATGTGTTTTACTGTAAATTTTGTGTGAATTCCGTAAAATTTGTATATATGAATTCCGTAAAATTTGTATGAATTCCGTAAAATTTGTATGACTTGTTTAGCACCCCTGGGTGAGGCACGGCATAACCGGAGGTGACACGGTGCCTGCAAAGGTCTTTGTGTAGCGCTGAATAATACAGACACAGGAGCAGAAGTTACCTCTGGAATACAGATCTAGGCTACAGGTGGTCTGTCTGTCTGTCCATGTGTCTGTCTGTCTGTATCAGTGTCTGTCTTTCTGTCTGTGGAAAGACATGACAATAAACTACAATTTGAACTAATCATAAGTCATTTTAGTCTCATATCACTTTGCGTAAGCAGCCTGTAAAAGTCCTCATATTACGCTAAAGGGAGAATAAAACAGACAAATTACCTCAACAGGAACAAAAGGTGGACCGATTTTAAAATTCATGTATAATGCTTTATCATTTTAACACTGATGATCTTTTAAATGAATTGTTTGTCATAAATGTACTGTAAAATCAGCACAATTTAGTCTTGTTGACTACAAAGTTGATTGCACAATAAAGTTTGAAAGTTTGCAGTTTGAAAGTTATGACCGGAATTAGGGGTGGGTACCGGTCCAGGTGGACCGGTTCGGACCGTAAAAATTCTATCGGTCCGGTCCGAAAAACCGAAACGTCGGTGGACCGGTTTTTTGGACCGGAACAAAAATCCATACTTGTTGTTACTGATGATCACTACATACAAGGAGCCTGCCAGGAAAATGAAAATCCAGCCTTAAAATCAAAGAAATTTACCTTAGTTTCCGTCTCTCTCATCTTGCAACAATATTTTCCCATATTTTCGGTACCGATAGTCATCTAGAAATCATAAAAGACAAGTTTACAGGCCGTGTTTGGTTCAGATCGAGCCGAAAATCACTCATTTGTTACACCAGCAGTCACACTGTGAGGCACGTAAATTTTCACTCGAAATGAGAAATTACCGCCCAACAAAACGGACCATTATGTTCCCAGGGCTGTATTACTCTTTTGTTCTTGTGATCAACTTGTTTTCTTTGCTTGAATTGCGTAAAATAGCAAGGAAAAACAAGGAAACTTCGGCAAATTATCGCTCGGCCGTGCCGAGTGGCGGCCATCTTGTTTTCTGTTTAAGCTGCAATTTGGCCCAAACCGCTAGAGGCGTGGCTGCAATCCTGCAATGTGATTGGTTGGACAGTTTAATGTATTAATATATTCGGTCTGAGGTTTTAGCAGCTGTAGGACGATGGGAGAAGTTTGATACTAGTAATGTATAGAATGGATAAAATTGAATAAATTTGGATGAAATGAAATTAAAAAAATAAAATAGGATTAAAAAAATTAAAAAATTATAAGAAAAATTTTTTTAATGGTTACTTATACATTAGCATTTAGCAATGATCATTTAGCAACTGATACTCTGGTATCCAGAATCAGGTACTCTCACCTCTCGAATAAAAGTACCCCCTGGAATAGAAGTACCCCCCGGACAAATCTTCAAAATCTAATAAAAGTACCCCCTGGAATAAAAGTACCCCCCGGAAAATTTAAAAATTGACATGTAAGCAACGTCTATGCTCCAAAAATGTGTTCTCATGGTGTATATATATATATGTGTACGTCTGTATGACCTTGTCACTTGCAATTATTGACAGGTCCTGAATAAACATACCCCCTTGAATATGATTCCCCCAACAAATTTTCAAAACTTTATAAATATCAGGGATCTCCCCAGAAATTCAGAACAGGGTGGAGGAGGGTGGTCTGGAAACCCCCCCTCCATGGGGGGAAGCTATTGCATTTTGTCTTTTCCAAACACAAATGGAGGTCATTTCCTGCAACTTCAGTTCTACATTTTCTGTACAATTGCAGATGTATAAGGCAGGAGAAAGGTTCAAGATTTAAAAAAAAAGTTCTATTAGCACCCTAATTTTGAAAAAATTGGGCATAGGTTCCCCGGATGACCCCTAACCGGGGGCCAACGGTGCTTCCACAAGTTCAACAAGTGAAAAATACATGATACAAACTGTACATGTATTTACTACCTGGAACTTGGAGCAAGTTATTCCAAAGATGTACTTACTGACATTAATAAAAGTATATTAAAAACTAAACCAAATCCTATTTCCCAAACAAATCACATATTGACACAGCTGAACAAATAAAAATGTGATCATGTCTATAAACTCCACTCAAAAACAATTTTTGAGAGACACTCGGGTACTAAGCGTGATAATCTCTAATATCTCATCTGATTCTCCCAATGTAAAGGATCTTTACAATCACAGCATCCAACCGCACATACATAGAACAACAATATTACACAAGAAACCAATAAATTCGGAAAATTTCTCAGTAATGTTTGAAAATTATTCTTATTAAAATATAAGTGAATTTTTATTTCAGTTGTAGCCGAAAAATATTTTTCATGCGTTTAAAGTATCGTTTTAGCACTGTAATATGTACTTAGTACATGTTTTATACATTTGGATGCTATCTTGACCTTTGACCACTGTTATTCTAAAAGCAGGTCGGCCATTTTGTCTTTCTCGCCGTGGCTTTTCGAGCCGTTTTTTCGAGCAAATTTTAACCATTTTAAACACTTTACGGCCTCAAAAACTCATACAACGAGGAAAACAAGTTGTAGTTGTTATTTTCATGCGTAACATTTCTTCTGGGGATGGTTTATTTTTCCGCCGAGCTGCCGAAAACTAGCGTCAAACCGCAACCATGCGGTTTCTTCGCGGCGGCCGGCGGGAGTTTTTGTATCGGAGCTTTCACGATGTAAACAAAGATAGTCGGAGTTGTTTATCTGAAAATTTTGTTGTGAAACGCCAGCGGGGTGTCAGATTTTCTACTAATGACAGCGTTTTCTTTGTGGCGTCATGGCGAGATCGACAATTCATCGACAATTCACAGGAATTTGTGCCGACAATGGAATGAATTTTCCCGGAACTTTTCCGATTTTGAAAAAAAAAAATAAACGTACCGTCTAAAATAAGAATGTACCGGGTGGATTTTGAGGCGAAAAAAAATAAACGTCCCGGTACGTCTATTAAAGAGTTCAGAGTACAGGTACAGGTCCGGACCTGGACCTGATCCTCTGGACCTGGACCTGGACCTGGACCTGAAAGAGCCGAACAGGTACCCACCCCTAACCGGAATACAAATTAAAACTTTTGTGTCTGAGACAACATGTGTCTACCCGTCTGTGTGACAAAGTGATGACAATGAACCACAACTTGAACCAGTCATAAGTCCCAAAGTCAGCCACTCAAGTACAGTTTGATTTTCTAAGTCACTGATCAGATTTCAGCGACAAAATTAAGACTGTTCAGTGGAAAATTATCCCCGTTCACCTGAGACCTGTTTCAGAGCTGATCAGCCGACGGAAAAGTTTTATTCTTCTTATTTAACACCAGACAGTAATTAAACACGGGACAGCGACACTGTTACAAACTAATTATGGACTTCCTTAATTAATTATCAAAGTCTAAAAGTTACAGTTTGTAATGGAAGCTGGCCAATAATATCACCTCATCTGCTCATTAGCATATTTTATCCAAATAAGGTGTGAAATCAGTACAAAACCTGCTGGCCTTTCCATATAAGGTCAGACTATATATCTGTTACCTGCCAGGTAAAAATGGTTTCTTCCATATTCTGTATAATCAGTTTTGAATAAATAAAATAGCTCATATCCTGATACTGTAAAATAAGAGGGAAAAGGTGGTTTTGATGTTTGAAATTTGCTATTGAAACATTTCTACAGTACAGCAGAACTATAACACATATTTGCAGTTTTATTGATTTTGCAGTAAGAAGTCACTGAAAAATGCATTTAAAAAATGCATTCACAGTAATAAAACGCTGTACCCACTCCTGCCACTAATCATAAATAATAGGGTCAACAGTAATCATCCTCGGTCCTTGCCACCCCCAATCAAATAATCGGCCTTAAAAACCTATCACTAGTATCAGTAAATTTTTCATCAGCAATCCTTCATTTTTCTGTATCTAGTTTCTCATCAGCATCAGGATAATTCATCATTTAACTCCTGCCTGAGCTGAAATTTGTTTCCTGTTTTATAACAAGGTCACCTGAACAAAAATTAGCCTGGACACTGTCCTACATGTGTATCTGTCTGCTGGTGAGTTCCATAATAATACATGTAATAATCCACAACTCACTCACAGAAGAATATTTCCTCTCCACAACTCCCTACCTAAAGAATAATCTTCCGACATTGCTCCCTAAAAATTACCTTTAAGGTTGTGAGTTAGCTAGGGAGCCTAGAAAAAAATAAAATTGCAGATCAAAAATCGTTCTACAGAACCAATGAGAAACTTGTGTCACAATGTCACCTGGTGCAATCCAAGTCTAATAGAGAGGAAACAAGCTACAAAGTTGCCTGAGTAACTGCTTTTTTGCACAACAAGCTCCACACATGTATGTACATTGTACCTGTCAGCTGTAGAGTTAGGATCAGGAGACCCTCTGACCTCCCCTGTGTTTGTCTGACCAGACTGACCAGAGTGCCGATCAAACATGGCCTGGATAGCCAGACAGGCAACAGGCTAGCTTTGTACTCAAGCCTCTTCACACTTGTTACACTATGGTGAAGAATTATAAAGATGTTTATTTGCAAAATCATGCCTGAAGGCTAATTGCTTGTACAGTCAAGTATACAGTAACAGAAGACAGGTAACAATCTGTCTGGAAAAAAAAAATTATAACTACTTTAGCTTTACAATTTTTTACATGTATTTACACACTTAGCTATAGGAATCAAGCAGAACAAGGTAGAATAATTAAAGAACTGACAAAATTGTACTACATGTACATTTGGGAAACCCTAGTTATTTCTTCCTCACACTAGAGGCAGAATGACTTGGATTCACGTCTGAATGAAAATTTCTAAATACGTACTCCCATGTCCTGGCTATTCAAAGTGCATTCTTCAAAATTCAGCATATACATGTATTGCAAATAGTCAGATCCAGAATGTTTTGAACCTTATTATATAAGTTATTGAAATTTTATAGGAATATTTAGAATGCTGTCATACTAAAGTTAGAATGCACTTCAACATTTTTCCACTTCAAATTCCCCTGGAAAGTTTTGAGCATGCCCAAAACTACTGGCCAGCCGTAAGTATGGGCACAAATATTTGGAATGTAGTAAGAATTTTCAAAGTACACTTCGAATATCCACGGTGCTGAATATACATTTAGAATTTTCATATGCATTCTGACAGCATAATAATTCCAGTTCATCCCTCCTGTCGTGTGAAGGGGTCATTAGCAACAACTGGAACAGTTAATCGACTTTACCCAACTGTAGTGGGTCATTGTTTACTGGCATAAATATAGGGTCTGCAGGGTTTTTCCACAACACGTAATCAGCCTAATAACAACTGTCAGGTCTAATTTGACATAACAATTGTCACTGGCAGTTTGTTGTTTATGGTCAGGGAAAATTTTGAATTTAATTAGTGTTAAGAGTAAGCAGTCCTCCCTTCCAAATTATGGCAGATATACCATTGTGATTGAAAGCAACTTTGTGTATTCTTCTGTATATGATATCTTTGACTTTTCCATCAATAAAGAATAAGGGGGTGAACAATATTTTAAAAAAATATATATATATAACCATTACCAAAGTACTAGTAATCAACACAGGTAAATGATGGCAAAGTAACATTAAGCCTCTATGAGAATGTGCCATTGTTTTTACTCCACATTTAAAAGTTTCCATGGATGAGAGTAAGGAAAGTTTGAGGTGAGTTGTACATGTATAAACCAGTGCAATGCCTTTATCTAAGTTACATAATCCCAGGAGATAAAAGTGATTATCCTGCAGCCAAGCAGAAAACCTGTACCAGAGCAATTATCTCCAATGTTATGCCATCATTACTGCTGAAGCATTTGGCAAACCTTATGCCACTTTCAGAAACACTTTCGTTTTCCCGACTCCAAAGGTGTGCAATAAAAGGTACTTTTCACCAGACTGAGACAGTAACATATGTCAGTCTGTGTTAAACGCAGTAAATCGCAACATTGTAACATATGTCAGTCTGTGTTAAACGCAGTAACTCGCAACGTTGTTGTGCACATGGTTTATTGCATGAACAGAATTGCAGTAATGCACAAAATCAAGTTCGTCATAAACGAAAGAGTTTCACATATGTTCATATCTGGCACGTGGCCCAAAAAGTAAAGTATTTCATGAAACTGTCTCCTGCACATGTACAACTTCAAGTTAGCTTACAACATACAAGTCCCAAAAGTACCCTTCCAGAACCCTCTAGTAACAGAAGTGCCCTTCTAGATTTAATAAACAAGTTTGAACTGCAATTTCAAATGTGTTGAACTTACCCAAATTTTCAACTGATCAAATCAAGTCTTCGTCAAGGCTTTGGCAAGGTTTATGCCAATCATAATCATAAGATTATACAAGAATACTAGAGTTCGATGATCTCATACCTCCATGACATGTGTATTGTTTTCATAAATCTTACGCATGGTGATGACCACCTGTAATTGGCTTACATTTTTCACCGCATATATTCAAATCATATGAGGCCATTTGCATATATTGTATCAATTGATCATACTCTCCACCAAATGACAGGGTTATCTTAAGAAATAAGGCTATTCTAGCGTTTCCTCATAAATTATGCAAATGAGGTCCTGATTGACATAAATTATGTTTAGTGATGTTGACCTTCACTGAACTTCCAATTATGGCAAGTATTAAATTCCCAGCAGTTACCACCATAAAATTGTACCAATTTGCCATTTATTATGCAAATTAGGTCTTCCTTTACATAATCGATATCTGCCAATGATCTTGTCGTTCTCACTAACATATGTCTATAGAGTTTTATAGCCCTAATATGAAATAAAGCTGATTTATAGAATTTCCTCATTAATTATGCAAATTAGATCCTGATTTGCATAATTATATTTTGATTATGTCAAGCATCACTTAAGCTACCTACATACCAAAAATCATGATGATCCATCAAACGGTTGTTCAGTTATCCTCTCTCGAAGATTTTCAAAGAAACCACCCTGCAGTTCCAGAACAAGCCGCTAGGGGGACCAAACTCACGTGACTTCCTCCCGAGGACAAGAGCTACCTTCCATCCAAATTTCATGACCCTAGCATGTCCAGATCGCGAGATATCAAAACCGGAAGTTGCGCTGCAGTACCAAGGGAAGCCACTAGAGGGCCCAAAATCTAATCATTTCCAGTTTTCGTCACACCCTACCAACACACCAAGTATGAAACCAATCCATCCAGGCGTTCTTGAGTTATCTTGTTGACCAACAGACGGACGGACAGACGGACGGACAGATAAACGCAACTGAAAATATAACCTCCATGACACATTTCATGGAGGTAATAATAACAAATATAAAATTTGGGACAATACAATTTTTGTGTTGGAAAATACAGTTCAAACTTGTTTCATAGACCTGATTTTATCAGATCATGTACTAGTAGTCTTCTTAAACAGTTTTGACTATAAAGCTAGAGAAAGCCTGGATCCCAGACTAACTGTATACAAACATGTGTCCAGGGAGGATCCCAGACTAACACTTACTATTGTTATGAGACAGACATACGTGTCCAGGGAGGATTGTGACTGAATCTGTTCAATATGTTTCTCCACTTAAAGTGAAAAGGGGTGAGAATTGATTCGTCAGGCCAACAGGACTGGTGAGTCCAGCTCAGCCCGTGAAATATGCCTGGCCGGGTCACTCTGAGCTTTCCTGCAAATCCTGTTGTATAGGCAGTGGTGAAAACTGCAAATCCTGTTGTGTGGGCAGGAAAAGGGGTCAATCACTGGAACTGAACGGATCGCACAGGGGCAGAACTAAAGGGTTACTACTAATCTCCAAGCAGATCCTAGGGTCTCAAAAATAGAGTATCCAATTGGCCAGAGAGGGTCCATGCGCGACCCAAGGTTGGTGGGGGTAGCGACAAAAAAAACAGGTCATACTAGTAGTATATAAAAAGCTAACAATCATTCCCCCACACCTCTGCTTGGAGAGTAGGTTGCCATAGGCAGGCCGCTGGTATCACAGTTAGGCACTCTGCCAGGGTAAAAACTATAAACAGATAAAGCCACATCCTTAAACAGGTGTCAGTGTCAATTATACTCTCACTTCTCAACTCTCACTGTCCAACCTGGGAACATCACTGGACATGCTACAAGACTCTTCCAGACAAAAACTTAGCGTTACTCACTATCATACAGTAATGATATATTCTTTATCCTTACACCTCATACATGCTGTTGGAATCTACAACAGTTGGAGAGGGGGTACTTAGCAATGTTGACCAAATAAACAGTGGTATCTGATATTTGCAGGATAAACTTTGTCAACATTGTTTAAACATGGATGTAGGGGTGGATTCTATATTCACTCACTGCAACATGACTACTAGTAGCCCTGTGATGCTAACCCATTACTACTGTAGTGCATGAAGGATTAGCGTTGACCCAGGCATATTATTGTACTACTGTAGTGTAGGGCAGGAAGGATTATTGAGTCCCTGAGCCTTTTTTATTATTTTATATTATTTGTGTGCGTTGGGTGGTGTAGTGGTTAGAGCAATCGACTGTGAACCGGGAGACCCGGGTTCGATTCCGAGTCGTACCCGGTACATGTCTGAACATGCGCCCCGACGTTGTGCCCTTGGGAAAGGCACTTTACACGAATTTCCTCACTCTACCCAGGTGTGAATGGGTACCTAACTTCGGTTGGGGAAAGTCGTATTGAGGTCACCTTGTGGCGCCGAATGGCAGCCGCACAGACCCTTGCGACTATGTGTATCATTTGTATTATTTGAACGTTGTAATTGTTGTGATTTGTATTGATTATTATGTGATACCCTGCATCAATTCAGCCGTAAGGCTGCGACTGCATGGGTACTGTTTGGACAATAAAAACCATTTATTATATTATTATTACCTCATGACCCATAACGGCATTGCGGCAGGGAAACTATTTTTGTACCAGGCACATATTCAGCAACACAAAAGTGTACGCACTGCTATTTCCTTACAGTCTAATGTAACACGCAGTTATACAATAGGGAACACACTGGTGGTATTGTGTGAGGGTTTCTAAACTTGTTCTGTAGTGTTTGCCTGAATGAATGGGGGGTGTTTCTAACGGTTTATAATTAACTGTTATCCCCTGAGGTGTAAAACACATTGTGCTGATTGCTAATTTGGTGTAATGGCCGGAAACCCTAGAGTGTTAGACTATTGGAACCATTCTGGAGAAGTGTTTTTTTACTGGAAAAAGGGTTTCTGAGTTGTTATTTAGCATGTTTCTCTTAAGTATTTATGTATTACAAACATATCTACTCTCTGTCATATATACATAACACATTACATTATTAGCTTTAATAATGAAAGTTAGAAAGTTAGATTAGTAGAAGGTACAACTTCATTTTAGTGTATGGTTTTCTAGTAGACATTCCTTACAACATTCTGTACTCATTGTTATTGTCAATGTCCGTTTGCAATTAGCCTTCAGGCATGAACTTACAATAAAGAAATCTGGGTTGTACTGTTACTGTAACATTACTGTTTTTATAGTTTTTGTAGATATATGATATTTGACATTTTGTATACAGTGTTCGAAATACCTGTCTGCAGTCTGCAATCTGCAGATAGATTTCAAAGATTGCAGAAGAAAAATTTATACAATCTGCAATTTTGCAGCAGGAAAAATTGGCACTTGGGATTTGGCGCTCTTGGCCCCAAGGACATAAAACACTTAAGCTCCTGTTCTGAAACAACAGAAGCTTCTTCACTAATTTACATCAACCTTGTCTTGACTTGTCTATCTTTTGTTTCCTTTTGGACTTCCAAAAATTTGTCTTCACTAATTTGCATATCAATCAATAGTTCATGCTTATAAACCTGCAAGATTGTAGTATGGAGGCTTGTGTATTTGCAGAAAGTATTTCCAAATTGCAGAACAAAATTTTGACTCTTCTGCAATATTGCAGAACACTGAAAAAAAGTATTTCGACCACTGGTATACATGTAAATATCAACGCCATTCAGCCAACATCGCATGCCATGTTTGTCTGTTATGTTGGGTATGTTAATAAAGAATTGAAACTGAAACCTTATTTATAAGTTGTTTACATCATGACTTACCGTGTGTTGCTGCCGGTGGTTGTACCCGGAAGTGGAGCCCTCATGCGAGGGTGAGTACCCCGTAGCCCCGTCCTGTTGTTCTCGGCTTGTTGTCGCGTCTTCCTTAGGCAGAACCTCTGCGAAGGCGCAGTCCTGTCCGTTCTGGCCGCTGTCGGGCCTTGTCGGGCCGCGGACCCGCCCGTTGGCGGCGGCAGGGGCGAGGGAGGGCCGCCGGAGCGGCGAGTCGTAGCCCTGGTGCGCGATGTCGGGCTGGCTGCACGTCAGTCTCGGGTCGCGCTTCAGCTTCGTGCTGGTTCCCTGAGATTTCTGCTTCTCGGCCAGGAACGGCCATCGCGGCTTCGCCTTCTTCTTAAAGTAGCCGAGAAGGCGCTGCTTCCTGGACTTTCGGCCCGCCCCGGGCTCCCGTTCTGGCGAGCTGGAGCTGACACTACACCGCTCACCTGGAGAAACACACACACAACCTCCGTCCATGACTACAGCTCGTACTGACTACCTCACACTCCTTACACACATTAAACCCCAAAATTCGTCAATATCCCATCGATTCTGGGCTATTTCGGGACGTGAGAGACGCTGGTTATCCACCTGGTGTGTTTACCTATAATGGGCAGGGCGTGAGGGGGGAGGGGGGCGTCAGCTGGAGCGCCCAGGTTCGAAACTGGGCCACCATAACATCGCCTGGACACCAAATCTGGAGCGGGACTCAATGACACAAATGTGCAGCATCAGAATCATGACTAGGGTCGGGGTTAGGCGTATGTAGGCCGCGTTTCAGCGCCCATTACCAGCCACTAATTCGCCAGGAAGCCAGCTGAATCGAAAATTATGCGCGGTACGTTTTTTTTTTAAACCTTTCGCGGAACCACAACAGAGAGGCAGGCCGACACCACAGCCCGACCGCGGGTATTTCTGGCATGCCCGGCCGTACAGCCCTGCGCCACAGCCTGCCTTAGCGCCCAGGTTTGCCTGTAGAGGCTGTGGAAATGCGGGTTAAAGCGGGGACAAGGCGGGCCGAGACTTACCGAGTTCGCTGTCGGTGTCCGCATCCGACCGGCCCGCGTGCCGAGACATCTTCTACCCAGGCAGACGTCACCTGCGCGAGCTGCGTGCGCAAAGGTGCGGATAGCCTCAAACAGGCACTCACTGGGGATGCCGGAATAGCGCAGAAATTAGCCTCACACAGACACAGACACTGGGGATGCCGGAATAGCGCAGAATTTAGCCTCACACAGGCACTGCCAGGGCTGCCGGAATAGCATTACCTAGTCTCTCACAGACACTGCCAGGGTTGCATTAGCTAGTCTCTCACAGACACTGCCAGGGCTGCCGGAATTAGCTAGTCTCACACAGACACTGCCAGGGCTGCCGGAATTACATGTAGCTAGTCTCACACAGACACTGCCAGGGCTGCCGGAATTAGCTTTAATAGCTAGTCTCTCACAGACACTTCGGCAGAAATTAGCCAAATTTACTCTCCAAACAGAGCTTTAGGCTTCGGATTATTGTTCATAGCTTTTCATGCGTTTTTATCGGGGTTACTTTTTTGTACCGGTAACTTGTTATCTTTTTTTTTCCGCCCGCTGATTTCTTGGCCTTGCCAATTCGATAACGATACTGTCTAGTAGCCACCAAAGACCTGAACAGTCTACAGAAATGGGCCACTAAGTGGCAGTTAAATTTTCATCCAGACAAGTGTATGGTCCTAAGAGTGGGAAATGGACACCCAGAATACACCTACAACATGTCTGAAATTGGGAATCCAGATCCTATACCTCTGAGTTTCTCAGAAGAAGAAAAAGATCTAGGAATCAAAGTAGACAAAAACTTGGGTTTTGCCAACCACATCATGTCCATTGTAAAAAAGGCAAATCAGATAACTGGGCTAACATGGAGAATCTTTGAGTACATGGATAAAGAAATGTTTCTTACACTTTACAAATCAATCATACGCCCACATCTGGAGTATGGAGCTCCTAAATGGTCTCCGCATACTTGGAAGTTTGCTATAGAACTTGAAAAAGTACAGAAGCGAGCGACCAAAAGAGTGCCGGGCTTACATGAACTTCCATACGAAGTCAGGCTCAGATCACTAAAGCTTCCTACTTTGGTGTACAGAAGACTGAGGGGCGATATGATTAATGTCTACAAATACACCCATGGCCTGTATGATACCAAATGCCCCATACCTACTGTATCGGATAAAAGAACAAGAGGGCACCAGCTGAAACTAAGCAGGATGCCAGCAAAAACAAACACAAGACTTTATTTTTTCACCATAAGAACAGTATGCTGGTGGAATAGTCTACCGGAGGAAGTGATTACAGCTCCCAGCGTGAACTGTTTCAAAACCAGATTTGATAAACATATGAGAGACTACATCCAGTAGTATATAACTACAGAGCCCTGGATCATCCCATGCGACCTGAGATGACTGTCGGCTGAAGCCAAGAGCGGCCCAAACTGGAAGATATTCCTACCTGGCCTGAAGGAATCTACATCTACATCTACAAAGATCTGCTTGGAGATTCGGCAGCCCTGGCGGCGTCTGGTGCAGACTAGGTCACGAGTCTATCCGTAATGTGACCTGCGGGACGTTTATAAAACCCCGGCAGGGCGGCCGAACCGTGTTCATCATCCGCCTCTTCATGCCGATATTCCTGTTCACGGCACTCACGTGTTTACGGGGTTTGCGTCTGCAGACATTACAGGGGGAAACCCGTGGTCAAATTTATGCGCTGCGGCCGATGGTGATGATGTTTTTAATGGTGGTGTTTTTTAGCCTCCATACCTTTCCAAAAACTGGGGGTTTGGGGATCTTTAGGGTCTTTGGGAGCTTTTATATGTGCTATTTTCTGATTGCATATAGACAACATAGCCGGCCTGGTTGAATTAACCCCGTTTTTTTAACTGGGCTAATCAGAAAACAGCTGAAGACCACCAAACCCCCAGTTCTATAAGCCTGCTACGGATGGAGGGTAGGTATTTTTGAGGATTTTGTTTTTGATGATGGTGTTTTTGATGATGATGTTGCAGTTTTTACAGACATTTCTTTTTCGATCTAGATTCGATGGCAATTGTGGAACGTTAAAGTGGTCGCATTTACCCGGTAGCAAAAACATCGACATTGTTGCAATCAATAGCATATCAACAGTAGTCATTTGTTAATCTCCAAGCAGATCTTTTGGTGGCAAGACAGTATCCATTGGCCAGAGGAGTGTCCTTTAGCCACCGAAATGGATACAGGATGGCCAATGGATACGGTCTTTTGCCACCCAACCGAAAGATCTGCTTGGAGATTAGTCATTTGTGTGCTGAACTGAAGCAGTGTGGTAGGTAAAGCCAGAGGAGGTTTACACGTGTTTTCAGAGGCCGTGGTCTTGGGTTGGTAGACATGTAATTATGTCACTAGTATTCCTCCACGCTCGAAGGTCTGAGTCCATTTTCATAGGTTTCCCTGTGGTTTCAAGTTATTGCTTTATCAAAGCATGACTGGATAGCCTAATGCATTCAGATGCTGAATATGACATGTCCCAGTGAGCAGTCTGTGTCATGTTTGGGTGTGGTCGTCACAGCAAAATAACACAATGGGAATAGCTTCTTTCAGATAACAGCCGCCAAGGCCTCCTTTATAGATGGTCTCAGAGGGGATTTTGTATTGAATTGGTGACATGACAGACTTCTGTCACAAGTCGCCGTTCTTTGTACGTCGCCCCGGGAACTGAAGTGAAATATTGGCTGCTGAAATTCCCGATACAAATGTAGACTCAATACGATGGTAAATCCTTAGCGGCGCCATATATATGTACATGCATGTATGTATGTATTGTCTGCAGCACTGAAATGTTCACAAAGCTGTATGGGTAAGGGAATGAAGTCTGCCATCTCTGATTGCCTTGCTTCCTCACGCAATTTTTTTTGTATCAAGCCTTATAAATAGCACATCCATGACTAAGCATACGGCACTTGTCAAAATACAGCTAGCTATGTTTGTATATAAACAATTTGAATCACTGACATGCTTTACATGGTTGGGTGTATGGGTGGCGTGTAATGTTTGAGGAAAGAAAATCCAGAATATTCTCTACCCTAATACAACAGGTGTCGTTTCGGGGTTTGCTAAAAACTGTGACCAGGCGGATGGGCTGTCTTTTGTTGGGCGTAGTCAGGGGATAAGCGCACATTGGATACCGTCTTGCCGAGTTGGTAACCGGCAACAATCCTGCCAATTTGATACTGTCTTGTAGCCACCATACGATCTGCTTGGAGATTGTAAAGGACACACAAAAGAAGCCAGAACACATATTTGCCGTGGGGAGCGGCTGTGTGAGTCCGTCCGGTGGGTCACGCCGGCCTGGCCATTGTTTGCCCGGTATCGCATGGCGAGTCCTGTAGGGCGTTCAGCCAGAAGCAGGCAAGAAACAGGTGGTTATGATGAAGGTACTCCCCTGGATAACTCCGTTAGAGTTGGGGTAAAGCGCACAGGCTGGTTATGATTGATACATATGTATAACGTTACTAATGGCTCCACAGGTGTTGGAAAACCTCCTTCATGTAGGTCACAGCGGCCTGGCCATTTCACCATTGTTTGTTTGGTATCGCATGGCGAGTTCTGTAGGGCGTTCAGCTTTAGTCACAAGCAGGCAAGAAACAGGTGGTTATGAGGGAGGTGCTCCCCTGGACAACTCCCTTACACAGTTACAGTTGGGGTAAAGCACCCAGGCTACATTACTGCAAATAACGTTACTGGGTCGATCCCTCAGGTGTTGTGCGGCCTCCTTTCAGTAGGACACGGCTAGCCTATACCAGGCTTCGGGAGGCGGCTGGAAAGAGTAGAAATCGGCCAAATAGAGAGATAACATGCCAGAGGAGTTAGTCCCTAGAAAGTACAGTTGGCCACGGGTCGATTTCTACTCTTTCCAGCCGCCTCCCGAAGCCTGGACGGCCTGACCATTCGGCCTTGCCTGCCCGGTATCGCATGGCGAGTTCAGCCACGAGTACTAGTCAAGAACCAGGTGGTTGTGATTTTTTCCATCTTCAGATGAATAGGCCCTTTTATAAACTAGCTGACGAATAAGTTGACATAACTTGAGTGTGCCGTCGCCATGTTTGGTCATGAAATGTTGGAATTAAAAAAACCGCTAAGCTACGAATTGCAAACTATCATTATGTGTGTCACACACGAGAAGTCTAATTCCATTGTTGTGACAAAAATTCTAAACGTTCTTGCCCACACGGAGTAAACTGGGACTTACCTAAACTTTCGGCCGACGCCGTCAGCCTTGTTCCTATCTTCCCCTGCATCAAGGTTTACTATCGCCGACCCTAAACGACACTTTGTTTGCAAAGTTTAGAACAAGCTTTTCAATCAAAATTCTGCGAGGTCGTTTTTTTTTTTTCGAGTTGTAACTGACAAGATGGTCATGAACGTAAAGAGGCCGCCGGCTTTTGTAAGGCCTTCTGCAAGTGGATACAAATAAATGATAGAAATGGTGTTACCGACAGATCATGTGAAAGGGAGAATTTGCAGAAATGTGACTGGAGACGGGGATCCTGGACGCTGTATAATATATAATGCCACCATTTTGTATCTTGATGTGTGCCATTCCCCCCGGGCCTTAAGAAGTGACCCCGTCGACTTCTGGGAAGTGCAGTACCAGTCCAACTGGGAACCCACTTTTTGGACAACTTTTAGTTGTTTGCGCAATCATGGCCATTGATTATCTATGCGATTTTACATATCATTTCCAAAACAATTCACAATATCTTCCACTGTAGTCACACGTTATCACATGTTTTTCAGTTTTTCCATCAAATACGTCCATGAAGGGTTAGACAAGGATGTCAAATCTATCCAGTTGAGCAGATCTTCGATGGCTAATGGACACTCCTCTGGCCAATGGATACTGCACCGTAGGGTCTAAGATTTACCCAAAACTTCACTACTAGTGAAGTATCACTCGTAGTACAAGTGATATTTCAAACTCAACCTGTTGATTTAATCATATATGTGTACTTACATGTAGGTTACTTCTTTTGTATCCACTTTAGACTTGTTTGTATGTTTAGTTGTAGCAGATCTTACGAAAGTTGCTGTACTTTTGTTATGTCAATAAAGATTGTTGTTTACACAAGCCCCACCCCGTGTCCCTTCAGATTTACCCACACTGACCCTCCCACTGATCTCTCTCGGGACAATTACGCTAGCCTCCACCAGGCCTTTCTACGGGAATACGGATCGCAGAATTCGGCAAAAAAGAGATGTAAAATTGACCAGGGGAGTCCGGCCGCGGAAGGTTGTTTCTTTCCCTCCAGTCAAACCCCAAGGCGGCCAAACTACCATGGCAAATTTTCTCCTATATATAGTATAGCCAGCGTAGTTAGTCTGGTAGAGACTACTGTTACGCTCTCAGCTCTCAGCCTTTACGCTTTAACCCCAGACCCTCAGTAGACCCCCTCCTACCTACGGTTGAACCCGTGTCCCTTCAGATTTACCCCAAGCGACCCTCCCACCCCGGGACTCCCAGTGACTGATCTCTCCAGGGACACTGTTACGCTCTCAGCTCCGATCGGAAAACAATTGCCCCCGGCCTGATAACCGCCCTTATCTTATCAGACCCTTATTGGACTCCTGAGTGGCCGCGGTTACGCGATCATTCGCGGCTGTATTTCATCTCTGTCGGGCCTTGCGCAGCGCCCTCATGCGGCTAGTTCACACACGACAGGCGGGGAATGCTGGCCACCGAGAAACTTAGCCTAAGAATGGAGGTTGGACATTCATGCAGCAGGCCTGTTCAAGTATCCAGAAGACCAGAACCCTACTTTATCTAGAACCAAGTTTTATGCAGAGCCATTGGATGTTCCGCACGTATCCAGAATCTGTATCTGTATCAGTGGTGTGTGCCAGTGGTGTTTGGGACAGCTTTAGAGATGGTATCACAGCGCGGTGACAGGGGGGTTGGGGAGAGATGGCATCACAGCCGGGAAATGTTTGCTGGAGGTTTCACCGGTGGACCCTGGATAAGGACGGATACGGATACAGACATTACAGTATACATCGTCATGTATATCACAATGATGTCCTTGGCGATACCCATTATATCATAACGTCCTGTTTCGGCGCTAATCCTCGCTAGCCTCTGCCAGGCTTCGGGAGGCGGCTGGAACTTCGCGGCAGAAATTAGCCAAATAGAGAGAGATATTATGCCAGAGAATTTGGTCCGCTGGGCAGTACAGTTCGGGTGCGGCAAATTGTACTCTCTAGAGAACTGATTTCTGTACTCTCTAGCGGACCAACTCCTCCCGGTTTGCTAGTTCTACTTTTTCCTGCCGCCTCCCGAAGCCTGGTAGAGGCTAAATAATCGCCCCTTCTCATTGTGCCGGGCGCGGGAAAATCGATCACGCTGTGATTGTGAAACAAAAGATGTTGATGGAGTGCCTCTCGTCCTCTTTATTACTTTGTCAATTCAAAACGGCAACAGTCTTACCTACGGTGCCGTGATCCCAATTAACAACAGGCGCGATTAGCGGCACGCTTCCGCGACTCCCCGGAGGTACGCAAGAAGGGTTTTGTGTTGGTCGGTCATTGAAGGTAGCCTCTACCAGGCCTCGGGAGCTAGGCGACTGTGGAAAGAGTAGAAACTGGCCAAATAGAGATACCATGCCGGGGGAGTTGGTCGGCTGGAGAGTACAGTTTGCCGAAAAGACTAGCAGAGGCGACATTGAAAGCACCAAGGCGATTTCAGGCCAGTGAAACTGGAGTTTCAAACTCGATTTTGCGCTCATTCTTTAATGAAGTAAGTTGAATTAATCCTATTCCATTTGTGAGACAAAAATACAATGTCAATGACGGAAAACGGTTGCTTGTTCCGTGCCATCTGCTGCTTCTAGCTATTTATTGGTGGTACCAGAAATAAAGGGACTCCTCGTTCTGGGGCTATTTGAAACTTTCGAGTATGAAACGGTGAAGAAAAATTGAAGAAATTTGTGCCTATACCAAACCAAGCAGAATCAGAGAATGTTTGTTTCACCGCCCCAAATTGTATAAAAGACGCCTGTAATGGTAAAAACTCATCCCCGAGATCAGGCCGGTCATCTCAGGCGGGAAAACCCAATCTCCCTTGATGTCTGGGTGCGAGGCTACAGCACGGCTCGCCCACCGGATGTCTGGGTGCGAGGCGACAGCACGGCTGGCTCAGTGGATGTCTGGGTGCGAGGCTACCCTCCCGGATGCCAATATTGTGCAGATGACTTATAGCTGTACGATGATGAGGTCTTTTGTCCGCCCTGGCCGTAGATGTCTGGGGGCGAGGCCAACAGGCCAGGATCCCCGGATGTCCGGGTGCGAGGCTACCCGCCCGAATGCCAATACTGTGCAGTTGACTTATAGCAGGAAGATGATGAGGTCTTTTGTCGACCCGGGCCGGGATGTCTGGGCGCGAGGCTACCCACCTGGCCTGGCTCCCCGGATGTCTGGGTGCGAGGCTACCCACCCGGATGCCAATATTGTGCAGATGACTTACGGCCGGTCGATGATGAGGTCTTTTGCCCACCCGCACCGGGGATGTCTGGGTGCGAGGCTACCCGCCCGGCCTGGCTCCCCGGATGTCTGGGTGCGAGGCTACCCGCATGAACCGACTGCCCGGATGTCTGGGTGCGAGGTTACAGCACGGCCTAGCTCCCCGGATGTCTGGGTGAGAGGCTACCAATATTGTGCAGATGACTTACGGCTGTACGATGATGAGGTCTTTTGTCCGCCCCGGGCCGGCTTGAGCGCGCAGAGGGCCGGAATGGGAGCGCGCTAATGATCCCTAGCTGCCGCGCGCCGGATGTCTGGGTGCGAGGCTACCCACCCGGATGCCGACATTGTGCAGATGACTTACGGCCGTACGATGATGAGGTCTTTTGTCCGGGAGAGCACAGAGGCCGGAATGGGAGCGCGCTAATGACCACAAGCTGGCGCCCGCCGGAGGAGAGGGTAGCGACTGATTCATCTTCATGTGTTTATTCGATAGGCCGACGATGCGGCCAACTGCGAGGCTGCCCAACTAACACGGGGCTAGTAAGAAGGGCAAACCTTAACGGGGTACAGAGGTAGGGCAAAGTTACTAACAAAGTTACTATGTTTTTTTTTAAACGAATCAACGTTTCTATTTAAAAATACAAACGCTGATTCATTGTTACACACAATCTATCGTCCTCTCCTTTCCAACTAACACGGGGCTATTGTTAAGCGCAAACTTTGGGGGTGGGGTGGGGTTTTTTGGGTACAGAGGTAGGACAAATGTTAACAGAAAGTTACTGAGTTTAAGAATACAAACGTTGATTTCTTGTTACACTAAATGTTTACTTTTCTCAATTCCACCAACTGCCATGGGGGCTGGGGTGGTATATCCCAGGGTGGTCTTACTCTTACACTTACACATGCGTGTGCGGGGGCTGAGTTATACTATTGCTGAGAGGCTAGAAGGCTACAAAGCTGTAAGTAGGTAAAACCCCTGTCCTCCTAGCCTGGAGGCCAGACCATGTACCCACAGCACGCCGGGCCCCGAGTTAGCCAGCGTGCAAGGTGCAGGGTATGACTGAGGGGGCTGTGGTATAATTTCCTTGCAAGCACGTTGGTCCTGGAGCTGAGGAGCTGGTCTTTGTAGGATCTAGAGCCGAGGGGCTGGACTTTGTAGGATCTAGAGCAGAGGAGCTGGACTTTGCAGGATCTAGAGCAGAGGAGCTGGACTTTGCAGGATCTAGAGCAGAGGAGCTGGCCTGTGATCGTCTGTGTAGTCCTGGAGTAACCTGAAAGTCTGGCACCCAGGCTACTGGCCTCCGAGGCGCGGGGGTCGATAGCTGTGAATAAAGCAGTGAAAAACGTCCGGTCGGCTGGTTATCGGCTGCTGTACTCACCTTCGGAGTCCTGATGCACCAGGTGCGAGCTCATGTCCCTCTCCATGCCCGTCGGCACGCAGCAGGGTCCCACCGTGCCGCTCAGCAGCAGCCGGCGGCAGAACCGCGCGTTCCCCAGCCGCCGCTTCACCCTGCCAGCGCCCGGTGAGCTTGCCGAGGGGCCCTCCTGGCTAGTCCCCTGCATCAGTCGGCGCGCTGCTGGGCCGCGCTCCGGGTGCGACCATTACTGAGGCGGCACACACAGGAACAGATGGCCGCGCGGATTGTTCAGCCTTCGGCACCAGCCACAATTACGCGCAAACTCCATCACCGCTATTCCCAATCAGCCGCTCAAGTCGGCAGGCAATTGGCCCGGGCTGGTACAGACGTGTGTGGTTTCTGCACACATCGCTTTCATGTATTAAAGACGGTAACCAGACTAGACGTGTGCGTTTCTCCCCCGGCTGCCGTTCGGAGCGTGTAGAGAGGCTCCGTTTACGTGAGACTTCCCGCGCAGTGCCCAATCCTCACCGCCGGGAGGGATGACATATTAGTTCGGTATCGATCCGACCGAAGCCTAGCGGGCCGTGTCGTACTGCACCCTCCTCACTCACTCCTAACAAGAAAAACAAACAACAGATTTAATACTTCAGCTTCATCTCTTCCTGGAGCTCTGAATCATGCAAGATCCATCTCCTCCGTTTCTGCTAGAGCTAACAAACGACTGTGAAAATACTCATTCTTAGTGCCTCCGGTTTTCCGGTGGACTGCATCATTCTAAAGTCGCGATTGTTATCTACAAAAATAGTGGGCGACGGTTGAAAAATGGGGAAACATTTTTGCCAGCTGCAAATCGGCTCGGTGCCAGACGGCATTGACCGCCCGGAGTAACGGCGTGACATCCATTATTGAGAAAGGTTCCCGGGCCCGATAGAACGGCGCGCGGAGGGGGGGGGCTTTACATGCACAAACCTCCGCTCTCCATACGCGAAACACGCCGATAACAGCCTTACTGAGCTGCCATAAACACGCGACTTGAAAGGTAAGCCATCATGCTGGATACCGTTACGCAGAACACGCGTTTTTAACAGTTTGATGTGGATGTCACATGTGGGTTGTTTCATCCAGAGGCGATACGGCTTCAAATAAAACTCCCCCGTCCTCGCTCGTACATCAAAGATAGTCAGATATCTGATATTACCTCAGACTAACATCAATATGCTTGTCTAGCCATGGGAATAATGCCTCCGCGATGGCATTGGTAAAACATTCATCAAGGTCGCTTGTTTGAGTTTACATACATACAAGCAGGCAAATTACTTCAGCTGTGTTCTACAGTCAGGGGTTCAGTACCAAGGACAGACGCACCGTCAGGTACCTTCAGCTGTGTTCTACAGTCAGTACCAAGGACAGACGCACCGTTCGGTACCTTCAGCTGTGTTCTACAGTCAGTACCAAGGACAGGCGCGCCGTTCGGTACCTTCAGCTGTGTTCTACAGTCAGTACCAAGGACAGGCGCACCGTTCGGTACCTTCAGCTGTGTTCTACAGTCAGTACCAAGGACAGACGCACCGTTCGGTACCTTCAGCTGTGTTCCTACAGTCAGGGGTTCAGTACCAAGGACAGACGCACCGTTCTACAGTCAGGGGTTCAGTACCACGGACGGTACTAATGTAGCAGTACTGAAAGCCGTGGAATTCTATTACGGTAGCTGAAGAAGGACGACATGAAAACATCGCCGTGTGCGACAGCACAGAGTGCAGTACAGCAGGCGCCGCTAGGTGACGGCCACAGCGCAGTGCCTTCTCACCAGTGTGAAAGTATTGTTGTTGTAGATGCCAGGCAAATGCCAGGGTTTGGGTTGGAATAACTGGAGTTC